>NC_045628.1:50669015-50972045 GCF_009829155.1 Mustela erminea | reverse complement strand
CTTATCTAAAGATTGCAAACACCTGAAAATCCATCGGCAGATCAAAGAGAAGAAGAACAGCAATTCTGGAAACAGAAAAACAACCACTTTCTGAAAGGTAGGACCGGCGGAGAAGTGAATCCAAAGCGACGGGAAGATAGACCCCGGGGGGAGGGGCCGGCTCCCGGCAAGCGGCGGAGCAACGGCGCACAAAATCAGGACTTTTAAAAGTCTGTTCCGCTGAGGGACATCGCTCCAGAGGCTAAACCGGGGCGAAGCCCACGCGGGTTCAGCGTGGCCTCAGGTCCCGCAGGGTCACAGAAGGATCAGGGGTGTCTGAGTGTCGCAGACCTTGCGGGTATTGGAACGGGAAAGCCGGCTACAGAGACAGAGCCGACAGTAAGCTCACAGCTCGGTGTTACCTTGAACTGGTCGCAGGCTCGGAGAGCTCGGAGCGCGGCCGGAGGTCAGGCAGACGGGAGTAACTGGGCGCTGTTCTCTGAGGGCGCACTGAGGAGTGCGGCCCTGGGCTCTCGGCTCCTCCGGGCCGGAGACCAGGAGGCCGCCATTTGTATTCCCGTCCTCCAGAACTCTACGGAAAGCGCTCAGGGAACAAAAGCTCCTGAAAGCAAACCCGAGCGGATTACTCACCCCGGCCCCGGGTAAGGGCGGTGTAATTCCGCCTGGGGCAAAGACACTTGAGAATCACTACACCAGGCCCCTCCCCCAGAAGATCAACAAGAAATCCAGCCGAGACCAAGTTCACCTACCAAGGAGTGCGGTTTCAATACCAAGGAGAGCAGCAGAATTCCAGAGGAGGAGAAAGCCAAGCACGGAACTCATGGCTTTTTCCCTGTGATTTTTTTTTTAGTCTTGCAGTTAATTCAATTTTTTTCTTTTTCATTTTTTTGTTTTTTTCTTTTCTCGCCTTCGGGTAAATTTTTTTTTTTAACTGTTACCTTTTTCTTTTTTAACGATTTTTTACTAGTTTATCTAATATATATATTTTTTCATTTTTACATTTTTCTCAGGTGTTTTCCTTTTTTTTTTTTTAATTCTTTTCTTTTCTTTTTTCATTTTTTTTTCTTTCTTTTTTCTTTTTTTTTCTTTCTTCCTTTTTGAACCTCTTTTTATCCCCTTTCTCCCCCCTCACGATTTTGGATCTCTTCTAATTTGGTTAAAGCATTTTTTCCTGGGGTTGTTGCCACCCTTTTAGTATTTTACTTGCCCCTTCATATACTCTTATCTGGACAAAATGACAAGACGGAAAAATTCAACACAAAAAAAAGAACAAGAGGCAGTACCGAAGGCTAGGGACCTAATCAATACAGACATTGGTAATATGTCAGATCTAGAGTTCAGAATGACAATTCTCAAGGTTCTAGCCGGGCTTGAAAAAGGCATGGAAGATATTAGAGAAACCCTCTCGAGAGATATAAAAGCCCTTTCTGGAGAAATAAAAGAACTAAAATCTAACCAAGTTGAAATCAAAAAAGCTATTAATGAAGTGCAATCAAAAATGGAGGCTCTCACTGCTAGGATAAATGAGGCAGAAGAAAGAATTAGTGATATAGAAGACCAAATGACAGAGAATAAAGAAGGTGAGCAAAAGAGGGACAAACAGCTACTGGACCACGAGGGGAGAATTCGAGAGATAAGTGACACCATAAGACGAAACAATATTAGAATAATTGGGATTCCAGAAGAAGAAGAAAGAGAGAGGGGAGCAGAAGGTATACTGGAGAGAATTATTGGGGAGAATTTCCCCAATATGGCAAAGGGAACGAGCATCAAAATTCAGGAGGTTCAGAGAACGCCCCTCAAAATCAATAGGAATAGGCCCACACCCCGTCACCTAATAGTAAAATTTACAAGTCTCAGTGACAAAGAGAAAATCCTGAAAGCAGCCCGGGAAAAGAAGTCTGTAACATACAATGGTAAAAATATTAGATTGGCAGCTGACTTATCCACAGAGACCTGGCAGGCCAGAAAGAGCTGGCATGATATTTTCAGAGCACTAAACGAGAAAAACATGCAGCCAAGAATACTATATCCAGCTAGGCTATCATTGAAAATAGAAGGAGAGATTAAAAGCTTCCAGGACAAACAAAAACTGAAAGAATTTGCAAATACCAAACCAGCTCTACAGGAAATATTGAAAGGGGTCCTCTAAGCAAAGAGAGAGCCTACAAGTGGTAGATCAGAAAGGAACAGAGACCATATACAGTAACAGTCAACTTACAGGCAATACAATGGCACTAAATTCATATCTCTCAATAGTTACCCTGAATGTTAATGGGCTAAATGCCCCTGTCAAAAGACACAGGGTATCAGAATGGATAAAAAAACAAAACCCATCTATATGTTGCCTCCAAGAAACTCATTTTAAGCCCGAAGACACCTCCAGATTTAAAGTGAGGGGGTGGAAAAGAATTTACCATGCTAATGGACATCAGAAGAAAGCAGGAGTGGCGATCCTTATATCAGATCAATTAGATTTTAAGCCAAAGACTATAATAAGTGATGAGGAAGGACACTATATCATACTCAAAGGGTCTGTCCAACAAGAAGATTTAACAATTTTAAATATCTATGCCCCCAACGTGGGAGCAGCCAACTATATAAACCAATTAATAACAAAATCAAAGAAACACATCAACAATAATACAATAATAGTAGGGGACTTTAACACTCCCCTCACTGAAATGGACAGATCATCCAAGCAAAAGATCAGCAAGGAAATAAAGGCCTTAAACGACACACTGGACCAGATGGACATCACAGATATATTCAGAATATTTCATCCCAAAGCAACAGAATACACATTCTTCTCTAGTGCACATGGAACATTCTCCAGAATAGATCACATCCTCGGTCCTAAATCAGGACTCAACCAGTATCAAAAGATTGGGATCATTCCCTGCATATTTTCAGACCACAATGCTCTAAAGCTAGAACTCAACCACAAAAGGAAGTTTGGAAAGAACCCAAATACATGGAGACTAAACAGCATCCTTCTAAAGAATGAATGGGTCAACCGGGAAATTAAAGAAGAATTGAAAAAAATCATGGAAACAAATGATAATGAAAATACAACGGTTCAAAATCTGTGGGACACAACAAAGGCAGTCCTGAGAGGAAAATATATAGCGGTACAAGCCTTTCTCAAGAAACAAGAAAGGTCTCAGGTACACAACCTAACCCTACACTTAAAGGAGCTGGAGAAAGAACAAGAAAGAAACCCTAAGCCCAGCAGGAGAAGAGAAATCATAAAGATCAGAGCAGAAATCAATGAAATAGAAACCAAAAAAACAATAGAACAAATCAACGAAACTAGGAGCTGGTTCTTTGAAAGAATTAATAAAATTGATAAACCCCTGGCCCGACTCATCAAAAAGAAAAGAGAGAGGACCCAAATAAATAAAATCATGAATGAAAGAGGAGAGATCACAACTAACACCAAAGAAATACAAACTATTATAAGAACATACTATGAGCAACTCTACGCCAATAAATTTGACAATCTGGAAGAAATGGATGCATTCCTAGAAACATATAAACTACCACAACTGAACCAGGAAGAAATAGAAAGCCTGAACAGACCCATAACCAGTAAGGAGATTGAAACAGTCATTAAAAATCTCCAAACAAACAAAAGCCCAGGGCCAGACGGCTTCCCGGGGGAATTCTACCAAACATTTAAAGAAGAACTAATTCCTATTCTCCTGAAACTGTTCCAAAAAATAGAAATGGAAGGAAAACTTCCAAACTCATTTTATGAGGCCAGCATCACCTTGATCCTAAAACCAGACAAGGATCCCACCAAAAAAGAGAGCTATAGACCGATATCCTTGATGAACACAGATGCGAAAATACTCAACAAAATACTAGCCAATAGGATTCAACAGTACATTAAAAAGATTATTCACCACGACCAAGTGGGATTTATTCCAGGGCTGCAAGGTTGGTTCAACATCCGCAAATCAGTCAATGTGATACAACACATCAATAAAAGAAAGAACAAGAACCATATGATACTCTCAATAGATGCTGAAAAAGCATTTGACAAAGTACAGCATCCCTTCCTGATCAAAACTCTTCAAAGTGTAGGGATAGAGGGCACATACCTCAATATCATCAAAGCCATCTATGAAAAACCCACCGCAAATATCATTCTCAATGGAGAAAAACTGAAAGCTTTTCCGCTAAGGTCAGGAACACGGCAGGGATGTCCATTATCACCACTGCTATTCAACATAGTACTAGAGGTCCTAGCCTCAGCAATCAGACAACAAAAGGAAATTAAAGGCATCCAAATCGGCAAAGAAGAAGTCAAATTATCACTCTTCGCAGATGATATGATACTATATGTGGAAAACCCAAAAGACTCCACTCCAAAACTGCTAGAACTTATACAGGAATTCAGTAAAGTGTCAGGATATAAAATCAATGCACAGAAATCAGTTGCATTTCTCTACACCAACAGCAAGACAGAAGAAAGAGAAATTAAGGAGTCAATCCCGTTTACAATTGCACCCAAAACCATAAGATACCTAGGAATAAACCTAACCAAAGAGACACAGAATCTATACTCAGAAAACTATAAAGTACTCATGAAAGAAATTGAGGAAGACACAAAGAAATGGAAAAATGTTCCATGCTCCTGGATTGGAAGAATAAATATTGTGAAAATGTCTATGCTACCTAAAGCAATCTACACATTTAATGCAATTCCTATCAAAGTACCATCCATCTTTTTCAAAGAAATGGAACAAATAATGCTAAAATTTATATGGAACCAGAAAAGACCTCGAATAGCCAAAGGGATATTGAAAAAGAAAGCCAACGTTGGTGGCATCACAATTCCGGACTTCAAGCTCTATTACAAAGCTGTCGTCATCAAGACAGCATGGTACTGGCACAAAAACAGACACATAGATCAATGGAACAGAATAGAGAGCCCAGAAATAGACCCTCAACTCTATGGTCAACTAATCTTCGACAAAGCAGGAAAGAATGTCCAATGGCAAAAAGACAGCCTCTTCAATAAATGGTGCTGGGAAAATTGGACAGCCACATGCAGAAAAATGAAATTGGACCATTTCCTTACACCACACACAAAAATAGACTCAAAATGGATGAAGGACCTCAATGTGCGAAAGGAATCCATCAAAATCCTTGAGGAGAACACGGGCAGCAACCTCTTTGACCTCAACCGCAGCAACATCTTCCTAGGAACAATGCAAAAGGCAAGGGAAGCAAGGGCAAAAATGAACTATTGGGATTTCATCAAGATCAAAAGCTTTTGCACAGCAAAGGAAACAGTTAACAAAATCAAAAGACAACTGACAGAATGGGAGAAGATATTTGCAAACGACATATCAGATAAAGGACTAGTGTCCAGAATCTATAAAGAACTTAGCAAACTCAACACCCAAAGAACAAATAATCCAATCAAGAAATGGGCAGAGGACATGAACAGACAGTTCTGCAAAGAAGACATCCAGATGGCCAACAGACACATGAAAAAGTGCTCCATATCACTCGGCATCAGGGAAATACAAATCAAAACCACAATGAGATATCACCTCACACCAGTCAGAATGGCTAAAATAAACAAGTCAGGAAATGACAGATGCTGGCGAGGATGCGGAGAAAGGGGAACCCTCCTACACTGTTGGTGGGAATGCAAGCTGGTGCAGCCACTCTGGAAAACAGCATGGAGGTTCCTCAAAATGTTGAAAATAGAACTGCCCTATGACCCAGCAATTGCACTATTGGGTATTTACCCTAAGGATACAAACGTAGTGATCCAAAGGGGCACATGCACCCGAATGTTTATAGCAGCAATGTCCACAATAGCCAAACTATGGAAAGAACCTAGATGTCCATCAACAGATGAATGGATCAAGAAGATGTGGTATATATACACAATGGAATACTATGCAGCCATCAAAAGAAATGAAATCTTGCCATTTGCGACAACATGGATGGAACTAGAGCGTATCATGCTTAGCGAAATAAGTCAAGCAGAGAAAGACAACTATCATATGATCTCCCTGATATGAGGAAGTGGTGATGCAACATGGGGGCTTAAGTGGGTAGGAGAAGAATCAATGAAACAAGATGGGATTGGGAGGGAGACAAACCATAAGTGACTTTTAATCTCACAAAACAAACTGAGGGTTGCTGGGGGGAGGGGGTTTGGGAGAAGGGGGTGGGATTATGGACATTGGGGAGGGTATGTGCTTTGGTGAGTGCTGTGAAGTGTGTAAACCTGGTGATTCACAGACCTGTACCCCTGGGGATAGAGTATTATGCCTCCATCAGAAAGGATGAATACCCAACTTTTGTAGCAACATGGACGGGACTGGAAGAGATTATGCTGAGTGAAATAAGTCAAGCAGAGAGAGTCAACTATCATATGGTTTCACTTATTTGTGGAGCATAACAAATAGCATGGAGGACATGGGGACTTAGAGTGGAGAAGGGAGTTGGGGGAAATTGGAAGGGGAGGTGAACCATGAGAGACTATGGACTCTGAAAAACAATCTGAGGGTTTTGAAGGGACGGGGGGTGGGAGGTTGGGGTACCAGGTGGTGGGTATTATAGAGGGCACGGATTGCATGGAGCACGGGGTGTGGTGCAAAAATAATGAATACTGTTATGCTGGAAATAAAAAAAAAAAAAATAGAAAAAAAAAAAAAAAAAAAAAAAAAATAAAAGTACACTTATCTTGATGAGCACTGAATAATTTATAGATTTATTCAATCACTATATTGTATATGTGGAATTAATACAGTTCTATTTGTTAATTGTGCTGGAATTTAATAGATACATAAATACATAATTTTAAATATCTTCATATTCAAGTTTCTCATTTCTGAACACATGCATTAGTAGGTGTTGACTGTCCTGAATCCCACAGATACAAACATAAATTTTTAAAAAGATTTATTTACTTATTTGACAGAAAGAGAAAGCAAATGAGAGTGAGAGAGCACAAGCAGGGGGAAGCTGCAGAGGGAGAGGGAAAAGCAGACTCCTTGTTGAACAGGGAGACCAATGAGGGACTTGAACACAGACCCTGAAATCATGATGTGAACCGAAAGCAGATGCTTAACCAACTGAGCCAGCTAGGCACCCTAAACATAAATTTTTCAAAGTTGAGATTATTTTAGTTAAGGATTTGTGAATTATAGGGATGGAATGGTTATTTACAGAAGTGGCTTCCTTGGAAATTACTTCACATCTATGTAAATCAAAGTCTTCTGAAAACCCATTACCAGACTTTATCATCACTACAAAGGTTCTTGGATTTTATGGATTTTCTCAGACACATTTTACCTTTCAGAGTTTGAGGAAGGATATTTGTATCCCTTCTGTTTCACACGATACTGTTTTTGCTCTCGCCTGAAATGTCCTTTGAAAATATATGACTTAACTTCTTTAACATATGTGTCCTAATACGGTGTCTGAAATTATTATTTTTTAAACTGTATAAATAAGAATATGTAATAATTTCCTGCTTTTTACCATTTTGGCAATAGGATTTTTTTTCTCAGATATAATCTTTTTTTTTTTTAAATTAATTTTTTATTTTTTATAAACATATATTTTTATCCCCAGGGGTACAGGTCTGTGAATCACCAGGTTTACACACTTCACAGCACTCACCATTGGCAGCTGACTTATCCACAGAGACCTGGCAGGCCAGAAAGAGCTGGCATGATACTCTCAGATATAATCTTTAAAGATTATACACCTGGCCTTCTAAGTAGAGTGGTCATCAAATATTGTAGGAGAATGTTCTACATATCCATTTTACCCATCTTTGTCTGATTTGCTTCCATATGTTTATGTATATTGCTTTACACCTTTTGCATTTTACCCCTGACTACTACAGGGGTGTCTTGAAATATTCACTAACATCTCTAACAGTTTCTGACATTGCATGATCCCTAAGGAAAACTATGGTTGTGTACTCTATGTCTACATTAATTATGACTTTTACTTATGCAAATTTGATAAGTCATTGGAGAGTGGAAACGGTGAGTATATTGGATATAAAGTGAAATCCTTTCTAGTTAATTGATTTTTATTTGCTTTACTGCATTAAGAGGAATTGTGTTAGCAATGAACTTAACTTCAGTCTGGGTTTTATTCCTTTGATCTATTGTTTTCATGAAATCTATCTCTTCCTTTCTTTTAATGTTTAGTAACTGCTTACCATTATGCCTTTTATCTTCTGACCTAAGCTAATTAGTTTTCTTCACTGTTATTCCTACCATTTCTCTTTAGAGTGACAGAAGTATAATCAAGAGTCCTGTGATTTATATTTTAACTGTATAACTATATCAAAATGTAATACTTTGAGAAGTGAGTCAAACATATTATGCATGTGATATAATATGTCTCATCTGTTTTCTCATCTTAAAGCTCCTTAGATCTTCTTAGGACAACATCTTCAACCTATAAAATGATATTTTGAGGAGAGCAGACATTTCAGGGAGTCTAAATTTAAAGTTAGAAGATTATCTCTAAGGTTGATCTATTGGAATTACTTATCTGAACCAAAGTAATTCAAGTAATTCAGGTGTAGTGAAACACTTCTAATTTTAAATTCAGAAGCATTGGGGCGCCTGGGTGGCTCAGTGGGTTAAGCCGCTGCCTTCGGCTCAGGTCATGATCTCAGGGTCTTGGGATCGAGTCCCGCATCGGGCTCCCTGCTCAGCAGAGAGCCTGCTTCCCTCTCTCTCTCTCTGCCTGCCTCTCTGCCTACTTGTGATCTCTCTCTGTCAAATAAATAAATAAAATCTAAAAAAAAAAAAAATAAAAAATAAATTCAGAAGCATTAAGGAGTGAGTTGGATTATTGGCTATAGCACTTAGTTGATCCTCTTTCTTATCATCCTTGACTTTTAAAGCCTGGCCTTTTTAAAATGTTCTTCAGAAATCCATGTGCTCACAGCATTTGATTCATTAATTTTGAAAGACTATTACAAAGGTCTTTTAAGTGATAAGTTCAGAGATACCTAAAACCCAAGTGTGAACACACACAATTAAAAGAAAGAACTCTGTAAAAAAATGTCATAGTGAATCAGAAGTTCCAAAGTGAATCTTGGGTAAAAGGAAGGTGATCATATTTTACAGGCAAGTCCTTTTTTTTTTTTTTTTTTTTAAGTGAATCCTTAGCAAATGGATCCTTGAAGTTAGGGGTAGGCAGAGGATAAAGGACTTGCTTTGTATCTCTGTGCTATGATTGTTTTCAGTGCATATATTTGTAAACCGTTTATTTTTGTTATTTATTAGCAAGTGCTAGAAAGGGATAAAGAGAAAACAGTTTTTTATAGATATCAAGCTAAATGCCGAAGTGGAGCAGTTACCTAATCATGGAAATGTAGGCCTAAGCTAAACTTTCAAGATATTGTTCTTTCTTCTTTTTTCCTCTTTTTCTTTCATTGTTTCTTTCTTTCCCTCTTGAAAGATATAATAACACATAGCAAGAGTAGTGAAGAAATTGTTGCTATTTATTAAAATTAAATTCCCATCCAGTATGCCCTTTTGTAATGTGTGTGTGTGTGTGTATGTGTGTATGTGTGTGTGTGTGTGTTTATAATGCACATATCTACAGATGAACACATGTAATATGTCATTGTATATCATGGTCTATGGATATACATGGATATCTATATCATGGTCTGCACAAAATACTGTTTCAGATTTAGAATTGTTTATAAGCTGAGTTTTGGATGCTCAACTAATTTTATTCCAGGAGCGACGTGAACTATTTTCAACTAGGTGGCCATAATGCATCTACATATTTTAGTCTATTATCACAAAGAAAGTTGTTTACTTGACTTTGTTTTCAAATTATATACAGCTTATTTGCCACTTGTACTGGCACAGTAGATGTAAAAACTTGCATCATTATGTTGTTTCGAACTTAAACAATTTTACCACTCAGCTGAAAGGAAACGAGTTGGTAACTACTACTTGATCTGGGCCTTGAGACAAAATTATTCCAGGGAGAGGAGAGATAAAGGGAAAGAGCCTCCAAGACTAGGGATGAATGTTCAAAAAAGAGAAGGGACAGGGAGAAGAGAGCTCTGCTGTGAGCAGGGGGTTGGTTGGACAAGGTGGGAGACACTCTCCATACTTATTCAGTGCCCCCATCGGGAAGAAGCCAGTCAGGCTGAGAGGTGGTTATGTTACTGTATTAAGAACAAACATGTTTCCCTTTCTCTGGGTATTTACCCTAAAGATACAAACGTAGTGATCCAAAGGGGCACGTGCACCCGAATGTTTATAGCAGCAATGTCCACAATAGCCAAACTATGGAAAGAACCTAGATGTCCGTCAACAGATGAATGGATCAAGAAGATGTGGTATATATACACAATGGAATACTATGCAGCCATCAAAAGAAATGAAATCTTGCCATTTGCGACAACATGGATGGAACTAGAGCGTATCATGCTTAGCGAAATAAGTCAAGCAGAGAAAGACAACTATCATATGATCTCCCTGATATGAGGAAGTGGTGATGCAACATGGGGGCTTAAGTGGGCAGGAGAAGAATCAATGAAACAAGATGGGATTGGGAGGGAGACAAACCATAAGTGACTCTTAATCTCACAAAACAAACTGAGGGTTGCTGGGGGGAGGGGGTTTGGGAGAAAGGGGTGGGATTATGGACATTGGGGAGGATATGTGCTTTGATGAGTGCTGTGAAGTGTGTAAACCTGGTGATTCACAGACCTGTACCCCTGGGGATAAAAATATATGTTTATAAAAAATAAAAAATTTAAAAAAAAAAAAAAAAAAAAAAGAACAAACATGTTTCTAGACAAAGAGTAAAGAACAAGTCAAGAGGAAGAGAAGATTGACTCTGAAAAAAAGAAAAAAACATCATCACCAAGTCTCAGAAGACAAGAAAAAGGTTGACTAAACATAATGGAACACAAAGCTCTTCTTAGAAAAGTGAAGACACAGGCATTTCACCCCACTTGGTAACTTCTGCCATCCATTGCATACAAGGCTAATTGCCTATAATATGTTTTTCTGGAAGAAAAACAGAGTCATTCACAAGCAAGAACTCCAGGAACTCCTTATCCATCACTACCAGCAGAGGAAATGAAACCGATCTGCTATGTTAGAAATAATACATAAAAGTTGAAGAGGAGTTATAGATAGAAGTCACTAATGTCATCATTTTTACTTTCAAGCATGTAGATAAAAAAATTTACTATTTTGTTCCTGGATAAATAGTTTATTGCTTGCGCAGTGGTGGGATATTGTCTACACACACGGAATTTATAAGGCTGTGTTTCTTTTTTTTTAAATTTTTTTTATTAACATATAATGTATTATTTGCTTCAGGGGTACAGGTCTGTGATTCATCACGCTTACACATTTCACAGCACACCATAGCGCATACCTCCCACAATGTCCATAACCCAGCCATCCTCTCCCTACCCCCACTACTCCCAGCAACTCTCAGATTGTTTTGTGAGATTAAGAGCCTCTTATGGTTTGTCTCCCCCCATCCCATCTTGTTTCATTTTTTCCCTCCCTAACCTCCATCCTCCACCCTCCACAACCACCCCCCCCCGCCTCTCAAATTCCTCATATCAGTAGGATCATATGATCATTGTCTTCCTCTGATTGACTTATTTCACTCAGCATAATACCCTCTAGTATTATAATACCATCCACATCGTTGCAAATGCTCTTACACTGTTGGTGGGAACGCAAGCGGTGCAGCCACACTGGAAAACAGTATGGAGCCTCCTCAAAAAGTTGGAAATAGAGCTACCCTACAACCCAGCGATCACACTACTGGGTATTTACCCTAAGGCTGTGTTTCTTAGATTATGGTCTGCAGACCACCTCCACCAAAATCTCTGCATTCCTCTGCAAAGACATCCAAGGTGGGGAGCAGAGGAGCTGTTTTCAGCAAGCACCTTGCACGAATCCATTACACACCAAAGTTTGAAATACATGAGAATAAGGAGCACTGGTCAGGGCAACCTTTCTGAGTACCTACATTTGAACACCTAATGCTGAACAAGCCAAACTGGTGAAGTTACTTCTCTTTAGTTATACTTAAGTTTCTTTTAATTCCTAGCTTTAGGAAAGCATCAAACATAGTAGCTGAGATAAAATGTAACAGTAATTGTGTTTGCTATACAAATAATAGATAAGCTTGCACAATACTCAAATAATATATTGATACTTCTTTTTTTTTTTTCCCCCTGATGTTAACTACCAATGATTTAGACTATGAGGGTGAAAACTCTGTCAGCCATAATTAGGGTATGCATCCCGAGTAGATTCTTTTTCACTCAGCCTGCTGGTTATGTCCTGAGTTAGTCTTACTCCTTCTGCTTATGTGTTCTGTAACCTTAATAGAGTGCTGTCCATTGTAAATTCCTAATAAAGACTTGTTAAATTAAATTGTGGTTGATTTTCTCTTCTGGTGATACAAAACAAAGTAACATGCCATTCAGAGTTGTGAGGGAAGGAAAATAGCTTTTCACAGGTGGCTAGATTCAAGCCATATCTTGCTTAACATCATATTCAGAGCTACTAATAGTCCAGTTAAATCATAAAATTTAAAGCCATATCCCTATTTTCCTTCACTTTTTCTTTATATATGCTTCTCACTTTTTGTGCCTTTCCTCACTTTATAACTTTTGCCCGTATATCCTACCCCTTCTTCTTGTTTGCCTGTCTAGATGAAATGTTTTCAACCTATGACTATCCACAATGCATTTATAATTTCTTTCTCATAGCAGTCAAGTACACCTTGTTTTTCTCATAGTTATGGAAGTGTAATTTCTCTTTTATATATAATGTGTCCAAAACAAGATTATTTTTGCTTCCCCGGCACGTAGGGGTATATACTAGATGCTCAATTACAGTTATCAAAATTAATGAATTAATACATAATCAAGAAAGCCAGATCTGGCAGGATTATATAAAGACAGGGTCCTTTTTGCCTCTATAAAATGACCTTGCTAGAAAAATTTGCTCTGACTTGGATATAGAGCCACTCTATGAGTCCTGAAATATAACTATCTTACATTTACAGAACACCAATGAGTATTTTTTAGATTTTCCTTTCTACATAGTTACCAGGTAAATGCACAAAGTGGGGAGAGAAATTCAATCATTTCTTTGTGACTCATTGACATTCCACCTAAGTAAGCTCTTGTGCATTTGTTTTAATTATTCTTTCTAGAAGTTTTAGAGATAGTTAAGGAATCCTAATGCCTAAAAGTCTATAAAAATAAAAAAAAATTAACAATGGACTATAAGATTTTATGACAAGGATGGAACATGAGATAGGAAGGACATGCTATGTATTTAAATGCATTTAAATACATTGTCAGAGCCACTGTGTGAGATATGTTCAGTCTGTGGATAGGCATTAAAATGAGTGAGAGACTGAGGTTCAGCGAAGCTCAATCAACTATTCCAAATGACTCTGGGGGAAAAAAAATAGCAGAACTTTTAATACTTCTTTGAAAACATAAATTTGGGAAAAATACATTTCTTAGAATATTTCAATCTTATGGCTAATATATTACCCTGAAGAATAGTCTCCTCTCTTGCCTAAATGCCAAAGACTAAATAGTAATTTATTCCCTGAGGTAGTAGATGTTGAGGGTTTGTATTAGGGACTAAAATTATGAGAGATAAAATAGAGTTACTTTATTAGAATTTTTTTTTCTCAAGGTTTGGTGTATTATACACCACCCTATCCCCCTAATTCATATTATGACACTGAAAAACACCAGGTTGTCAAATTTAGCTATAAATTACTTTACAGCCCTAGAAGCACTGGCATTCCAGAAAGTAAATTAATTTTTCACTTTTGGTTTCAGATTACTGACTTTTGGTAAAAGGGTTATGCTAATTTTTCTGGTCAAGTGTCAGTTGATGAGTCCCACAGGGCACAGTTAAAATGCTACAAAGATCTCTTGTCTTTATCAAATATCTTTAGGTGATTGTGAAACCAAATGAATAGATTTATCCTACTCAACCCCCAAAATAGTGGGAAAAGAAAACAAAAATCTTTACCTTATTACTGTATAATAGCTGTATGACTATATATTTAGCCTCTGTTTTATATTTGAGTATATTTTATTTAAATAATTTTAAAACATACAAAAAATAATACAATAAAATGGAAGCTATCCTTTAATGTCAAACTTTGGAAAGGAAGTTAGGAAGCTGTTCTACATATTTTCTCTGAATCTGCCTTGAAATATGCATAAATTCACATGACATTTTGGTAAATGTCTAAGAAGATTCCATGCATTTTAGGAAGTGTATAATTTGGCAATTACTAAAGAAATTATTCATTTCTCATGTATAAAAAATAAATAGTTGCATTAAATACATGTAACCTGTCAGAATGTGACTTATGGTTGCCTCCAGCAATAGCATGTATGTGCTCTGCTCATTCAATAATACATTTTCAATAATAAATAAATTAGGTCATAAATTTGTGTTATGTGCTGGAACCTAGATATATCTCTCTCTCCTCTTCTTCCCCTCTTTCCTTCACCCTACCCCCAATTTCTCTCTCTCATCTCTCTCTATATATCTTTCTCTCTCTTTGTTTTTTTTTAACACATAATACTCCACAGAAGCCAAAAGCTTTTGAAAAAAGTAAAACAAGTATCATGCAAACAGAAAAAATAAATAGCCCAAAAAGAAATAATGAATATAATTAGTAATTCTTAAAAACTCTTCCTTATAATTTTATTGATTTTTTACATCTCTTATCTTCTCTTATACTAGTAAAACACTGAGGATCCATAATATTCCTTTAACAATTCAACCCCAGTGGAAATCAAAGTCCCCCAAGGTCAAGTGATTGGCCAGTTCATACAGGAAGTAGTAATTCCTGTGGCAGGGAAGAAAGAAGGCTGTTGGCCGTAGGAACCAGAAGAAACCTCTGGTGAGAAAAAAGGCCTCAGTCTAGGGGGCTGAACTGTACCTTGTTAAATGCCCAGAGGATGTAGGAATAGGGAGTGACTGAAAATGAAGATCCAAAGGCTAAGAAAACAGAATAAATGCAAATAATACTACAGAATTTTCTTTTCCTTTTTTCTTTCTTTCTTTTTTTTTTTTTTTTTTTTTTTTAAGCAATGAAGCAGGACAAGCAAAACAAACTCAAATCTTGAAATGTACAATGTAGCATTTAGGGTGAGGAGAGCTGAGATTCTTTTTTTTTTGGTAAATTGACTTTTAATTAAAAAAAAAAAAAAGTATGGGCTGTGTAAAGGGAGTGCTATGGATAATGGTTGGAAGTTCCAGTGTGTTCTTAATGTGAAATCGTCATTGCTGAGGTCTCAGGCTATAAATGTACTTGTTTGTAAAGGAGGTATTTGGGATTTTGTAAGGCACATGATTGCTTATAAAAGGCATAGCAGAATAAAAGCAGCAGAAGTTTGAATTAGATGATCAGGAGCCTTAACCCCAGCTTTACACTGATGTAAATGTTCTCAGAAAGCTGAGGTGCAAAGTTTCAGCTAGTGAAAGGATGAAAAGTTGTAATATTTAAATGAAATAAAGCTTCCTAAATATATACTGAACATTCTCTTCTTGTTCCCTCTAGATCCAACCTTGCTTCTCTACCTTGCACTTTATTAATACTATTAAAGTAGCCTCCCTTCTGGTATATTTTGGATTCAGACAATAAAAGTTATCCATAGGAGAAAGGAAAGTGAGAGAAGAAATTGATGCAGGTATTTCTTCCCCCAGGTCCCTTCCTGTAAGGTTAGTGGGGACCATCTTTCCCTGCTGAAAAAGGACCCTGGTGTCCTAGCAGATGCCCCTTTTCCACCCCACTATTTCTACTTCTGCTGGGTTCTGATAAACCCTCCTACCCCTAACTCATTTAATTTAGTGTAATAGTGATTTTCCTGCTATGGTTTTCTCCAGAGTGCATCATTACTTGTTGACTTCCTTCAAACCCTTTCACATCTTTGTAAATAACACCCTTATTTACTTTCTTCAAATGCCGCCACCCTCTTTTCAGGGGAGGGAGGTTCAGAAGGAGAGGAATAGAATCTCAAGCAGGCTCTATGCCCAGTGTAGAGACTGACAGGGGGCTCAATCTCACAATCCCAAGATCATGACCTGAGCTGAAATCAAAAGTTGTACTCTTAACCAACTGAGCCACCCAAGTGCCCCAAACATTCCTTTTTGATATGCCATCTGTTCTCCAACCAGAATGCTGATGGAATCATTATTATTATTATCATTATCATAATTACTAAAGAGTGTTCTCACTGAATGCCATGGCAACTGCTACTATGAAGGAGATTCATAGTAACTGCCTTGAGATTGTGAGAGCTGTCAAGTGACACATGGAAATGCAGAACCATGCTTCTTGTGATTAGTCATTTAAAGTGTCAAACATCATTAAAGGACTAAAAAATGTTCATATCTATTGAAAAATGAACCAGTTTACTAATTATATATGTATATTTGGTTGGATATTGTTGAAAATTGCACATGTAACTATCAAATTCTCTAATTTAAAAGGTAAAAATAAGACAAAAATGGGTTTTATCTTTTTCATAATGAGAATCTTGACAAATATGTTATATATGTCAACCAGAGTGGGTAGGATGGGGATTTGTGGGAAGGAACCCTCTGTCTTCAGCTCTGGGGAGGCAGGCCAGAGTGATTACAGCTGTGAACAGCTCATCCTGCCCTGATCCATGCCTCTGACTCCAGTGGCAGACTCACTGTAGGGACTGGTTTCATACTTGCTGGGATAAACAGCAGCAAACAAAATCGATTCCATTGCAAGAATAGAAAATAGAAGATAGTAAGAACTGGGCTCAATGAATCAAACAATTTTGGCAAAAGATACAAAATAGTAGAGGATCAAAATATGTTTTTAATTAAGATTCCTACAAACCACATCAAATAATTTAAGTAACCTTTATAAACTACACACCAGCTAACATTTTTCAGTCACTTTTCTGAAGCAGTTTAATACATATCAGAGAATATCAGCTGATTCACCTTTATAAAGCCAGGGGAAAATACATTAGGATGAGAGATTCTCCTCCTAGTAAATGTTAAAAAGATGGGCATTCATTTTCTTGATGTTTCCTATCAGTGAGATTTCCAATAACCCACCGTTTCAGGCAATTCACTCCTTCTACTTCATTTGGTTGACCCAGGCATTGGGATTGATTGCTACAGGTTTAATATAGCTACGACTAATGGGTTGTAGATTGTTTTATAATCAAGCCTTGCTTGAAATGTCTATTAAAGTTTGCCCCAGGAATCAGAATGTCAAAGTACCTGGGACAAATGACTTTCTCCAAGTCAGGTATAAAAACAGCTCCTAACAAGAGAGCAGAGTAATTGTTTATACCAGAACTTACTAAAGTTAACAAAAACAAGCCAAAAATTAACAACATATACTAGTGTTTTAAGCAATAAGATTTGAAGACATCTTTGGAGGTAAAATGTATTGTTTCACAGGCCACTGGTGACACAGTGGGTAACATAAAATCCTGAAGGTGTGTTGTTGCTTTTCACACAGAATGTTGGCAGTGGTTTTGACACTGAATGCACACTGACATCAGAGATATCAGTTTAATAATCTTGAAATTCCTTCAAATGTGAACCTTTTTAAATCATTTGAACTTTGGTTTTTCAAGAATGAACATCTTATGGATTTAAATACGAAGGGTGAGGACAATAAATTGAACAAAATTATCTAGGTCTTACCATGGAGGCAAAACATGGTCTCTGATGACATTTTTAAATAATTATTTCTTTGTTGTGCCAACTATAATTTGTTTCTTATAACTTGCGCTGACATAATTGCTTCAAAATATCTAAAAACTAATTTATTTTCCTAAGACATAAGTTTAGTATATTTTAATACATAGTGAAAAGTTATATAAATTAAATCTTTGTACTTTTTAAGCAAGAATAAAAATGAAAGGAACACCAAAAATTCTCAAACCATTTAGCAGGAAGAATTGGGTAGGGATGAGAAATACAATTTTGAAAAGATTTTACTAATTACTAACATGTGATTGTTGCTGAGAGTGACTATGTGCTGATTTAACTTAATTAACATATGACTAATTATAATTGACTCACTCTTACCAATAGGAAATTGTGACAAATTATCACAGAGTTTGAAACTTACCTGTTAAGTTTAATTCAGATTTCATTATTACAGTTAACGTAACCAAATATTCTGAAACATACTTATTTAAAAATACCATACATTCAAGTAATTCTCATTAGATTTTTGTATATCTGAGAATATTTGAAAAAAATTACAGTATGAATAGATTAGTCTTAAGATCAAAATGTTAAACAAAATTTTTCATGGTTTAACATCTCATATCCAAATATTTCTTCACAATGTATCTGGTGCTTTGACTACCACATTAAAAAAGCTAGTTTGCATAAATATTCAAGAGATGTGAGAATGAGCATTTCTTTACCTCAGAAGATTTCATACTTCCTCTTAAAGAAGGATTCTCTCTTTGATTAAACTCAAACTAAAAATCAATGCAAAAAAAGAATTAAGAACTCCCAAGCTTTCAGAACAGTTTGAATATGGGTAACTGTGTGAAGCAGGAAGAGGAGGTAGAGGATACTTACATTAATTGTAAACAAAGATGTAGCCTTATTCTTATGACTATGCAAAATCATAATTTTTTTCAGCATGGAATATTTTTTTAAAAAGATCATGAGAGCTTTAATATAACTAGTCATTTTCCTTCAATCACATGTTTTCTACTTGGCTGTACTTCTGCTTGCCCACATAATTTTATTGTTCATTTTAACATGCAAAAACCATTGCATCTTGTAAAACACATATATTTCTGGTTATCTTTTACTCATGTGTCATTTTGGCCTTAGTGGATCGAAGGTTTTATTTGATTAGATTTGCTTTTTGATAACTTGCCATCTGTGATTATTTGAAATCGTGAAGATTAAAGTATGATAGTGTGGGGCACCTGGGTGGCTCAGTGAGTTAAGCCTCTGCCTTGGGCTCAGGTCGTGATCTCAGGGTCCTGGAATCGAGTTCCGTATCAGGCTCTCTGCTGGGCAGGGAGCCTGCTTCCTGTTCCCTCTCTCTGCCCGCCTCTCTGCCTACTTGTGATCTCTGACAAATAAATAAATAAAAATATTTTTTAAAAAAAGTGTGGTAGTGTATTTGTTGTTGTTGTCAATTGTAGTCCTTCCACATAATTTAGTCCCTCTTTTTGGGGGGAAAATTGAGAAAGAAGAGGAAAACAAAAGGGAAAATATAGTATGAATAATACATAGTTATTAAATGTCTTTGTATATCAAAATTCATTAGTTTAGCTTAAATAATATAAAATTACATTACTAAATTATATCTGATATATTTAATTATAAGAACATATGGCAAAATATGAACATCAGGTTTTTAATAAATGTTTTGCATTGCCTGAGGGTGCTTTGATCTTCATGACTAGCATGGTGATTTTTAATAAGTGTTCTTAAGTTCATGTGATTGATTTCCTAACTCTCCTTGTGTTTCTGAAAATCTCACTTTCCTTTCTAGGGGGAGAACAGAAAGCTCTGGCCCATCACAGAACAGGAATCAGACCTGTTGCACAACCCTTTCAAGCACGTAGAGCTGTAAATAGGTACCACTGAATCTACATGGAATCAGGAGATGTTTCAGGCCACCACGCCCCCTCACTGATCAACGACCTCCATTCCTTTAAAGCCCTTTTGGCTAAGCAGAAACCACAGAACTGGCTTTTTGGACTAGAGTGTGCATTCTCTGCAGGTGGCCAACCTCCTGAATAAAGTTCATATTCCTTTCCAATCAACAGTCATCTCTTGAGTATTGGCTTTTTGAGCAATGGGCAGCCAAATTTGGGATTTGGTAACAGATTATTTGACAAGTCAGCCAGGAGCTCATGCCTCTGTAGCATCCAGTTCCCCTAGGAAGCCAAAGCAGTTGTCTGGGACAGGAGTCCTGGGCTTACTTGTTCATTTCCTGGGTTAGTAACTTGGATGACCACAGGATGTTAGCTGCACATGGCTAGTTGGATTGGGACGGTATCTGTGGAATCTGTCCCTGCAGCTGCCCAGGCTCCTTTTTTCTTGAGGAAATTCCCTGCTGATGACCAATATTTGCTTTTTGAGTTGAATGGAAAGGAAAAGAGCATTTGCGGCAAGCAGACAAGCTTCCAGCCTGGGTAAGTTTGTTGAAAGTGCATACCAACATAGTTTCTCTTTTGTTAAGTGTAGGTAGTTTTGTTTTTGTTGTCTGTGCTTTCCATTTTGGAAGAGGCTCAACATTTGGAAGAAACTAAGAACTTGAATAATAGTCAATTCCTTTAGGATTTGGGGCAGATCTGTCTTTAGTGTGTGTATGTGTGTCGATGTTTTTCATCGTTGGTGTAATGGGAGGTTCTTTCTTTATCCTGTTGACCAGCGTACGGGGTTGGATTCTGAATCAATGGAAAGAATATAGTCAGGAATCCATGACTAAGGAAAAAGTGATATTCTATTGTAATACTCCCTGACTGATGTACTATTTAGAATCAGATGAGAGGTGGCCCCTAAATGGATCTTTAAACACCATTTTACAATTAGAGTTGTTTTGTCAAAGGGCAGAAAAGGAGGATGAGATACCCTATGTTCAGGCCTTCATATCTTTACATAATGAAGATCCTGTCCAGGAACACAGTGTAAGTTAATGGTGCAGAGACAAGGAGAAAACCCCCCAAATTTTCCTGATGATGCAAATGAAAGAAGGAGAAAGAATGTATGGCAAATATATGTTTATCATCCCCTCTGCCAGAGCTCTTAGCTCTACTTCGTCCTCCTTTTGGGGTTTCCTATGGGATGGAATGAAGAAATCCTAGAACATAGGATT
The DNA here is from genome assembly GCF_009829155.1 of Mustela erminea. NCBI lineage: Eukaryota > Metazoa > Chordata > Mammalia > Carnivora > Mustelidae > Mustela > Mustela erminea. The sequence goes on along the minus strand of NC_045628.1, from coordinate 50,951,138 downwards.
AGGTTTCTCCCTAAGACCTGACAGGACACTCAGTCTGGACAGGTAGCACCCACTGTGATGGCTAGGCAATATCCTTAAGGCAAAACCCAGTTGAGGGCATTGATGCTCAAGGTCAGCATCCCAGATATTTTTGGATATATATTCCTTTTTCAACTTCAGACTTAATGAATTAAAAAAATGCCAACATCCTTGAGAGACTCCCAAATGATGGTGGAACTCTTCTGACATTTTTACAACCCACTGGGTCTGCCTGGGTGGATGTACAGTCTTTATTGAATATCATGTTAACCACAGATGAAAGATGGCTAGTATTGGCTAAAGCAAATGCGAAAGCCCAATGCCAGGTTTAAGTAAAGGGTGCCAAAACACTGCAGTTTGATTAAGAGTCAAGAATTGAGATAAGGTGCAACTAAAACTCCAGCCTGATTATAAAGGATTTATTGAGCTTATTGGAAATGTGCAGATTCAGACCCAGAGGCTCCAGGAAATGTCCACATGGTAAACATGACATTCGTAGGGCAGAGTGTACCTGATATAAGGAGAAAGCTCCAAAAGGAGAGGGGGGTGGTAGGGATGAAACCATAATAGCTCGTTAATATAGCCTATGAAGTATTTATTGCACATGAAAGAGAAGGGCTCAATAGGCCATAGTCTTTGTGGAAACTGTGTAAGTCAGGAATGGGAAAAAGAAAAGTAACTGAGATCTAGGAAAATAAGAAAGGAGATATTGGTAAGAATGAGTACCACCACTGCAAAAAAGGAGGGAATTAGAAAGGGAACTGCCTGAATATGAAAGGAAAACAAATACAGGAAGGAAAGACAAGGCATAAAGAAATGACAGAAAGAGAGGAAGATGGTAAGTGAAGAAAAGTAACTGAGATCTAGGAAATAAGAAAGGAGATATTGGTAAGAACGAGTACCACCACTGCAAAAAAGGAGGGAATTAGAAAGGGAACTGCCTGAATATGAAAGGAAAATAAATACGGGAAGAAAAGACAAGGCATAAAGAAATGACAGAAAGAGAGGAAGATGGTAAGTGAAGAAGCTGATCCAATGACCATTTCCCTCTAAGAGCTCCAGCTACAAATGTCAGGGGAATCAGTTGATGGACTTCTTAGTGGAGACAAGGGCCACAGATAGTGTCTTGAATACTAAATTGACACAAAATGCCCAGAAGACAGTCTCTGTAGTTGGGGGTCTCAGGTAAAACAAAACAATGACCTTTCTTACAGCCACTGGAATGGTGATTTTTCTTTGAGTCATAGTTTTCCTTCTATGCCAGAATGCCCTATCCCACTGCTTGGACAAGACTTGCTTTGTAAACTAAATACTCAGATAACTTTCTCTTCAAAGAAGCTGCACCTACAAAGGCAGGTCCATCCAGGTAAGATGCTTCAGTTATAAGCTGTTCTTACTCAGGTTAAGATACCAGAAGGAGAGCCATGCCCTCCTGAAATCAATAAGCAAGTGAGTAAAGTGGTTTGGGCAGTGGAGTGTCATGGAGGGCAAAACATGTGACACCTACATAAATAGAACTGAAAGAAGAGGTTGTCATCCCTAACAAAAGGCAGTATCCTTTAATGAAAGCCCTAGAAGGTACAAAGCCAGTCTTGTAGAAATTCTTGAAAGATGGCTTTATTTGACCTTGTTGCTGGCCATGATACTACAATCGCACCAATAACAAAACAAAACAAAAACAAAAACATACTCATGAGTACCATTTTATATAAGATTTGTGGGCCATTAATGAGATTGTATAAGATATATACCTGCTGCTAACTGGTGATTATGAATGGTTCCCTGTGTTAGATCTAAAAGGATGTCTTTTTCTGCATTCCTATAGTATCGAAGACCCAATCGTTGTTTATCTTTGAATGGTAGGACCCAGAAACCAGAATCACCTCCCAAAACTATTGGGTGTTGTTACCACAAGGATTTAAAAATCCCCCATGAGTTTGGGTGAACTCTTGGCAAAGGATCTGAGAATGGTAGAATTAACTGATGGGGTTTCATTATAATATGTAGATGATTTCTTCATTTCTAGTCCCACTTATGAACTTCGTCTAGATAATACTATTGTGATTTTAAGTCATTTGGCAGATTGTGGGTATAAAATATCACCTCATGTGGGCCAAATTTGTCAATAGGAGATTGTCTTGGATTTTGGCCATGTTAGGGATAATGCATCCTCGTTGATAGAAAATAAGCAGTTACATCTCTAAAAACCCTCAGAAAACAATGACAACCCTAAGATTTAGAGAAAGGCTGGTTTCTGTCAGATCTGGATTCCAAATTATAGTTTGATATTCAACCCTTTATATGAAGCCTTAAGAGAATTGGATTCACAGCCTTTGAATTAGACTATGGAATATTAATTGTCAGGGCATCTGGGTGGCTCAGTGGGTTAAAGCCTCTGCCTTCAGCTCAGGTCATAATCCCAGAGTCCTGGGATCGAGCCTTGCATCGGGCTCTCTGCTCAGTGGAGAGCCTGCTTCCTCCTCTCTCTCTCTGCCTACTTGTGATCTCTGTCTGTCAAATAAATAAATAAAATCTTAAAAAAAAAAAAGAACATTAATTGTCATTTGAGGCCATGCGGGACAAATTAGCAACTGCCCTAGTTCTAGGATTACCAAACCCTAGAAAGCCCTTTAAGCTATACATATGAAATGCAACGTCATCCTAATACAAATGTTTGAGGATACTCCACAACTGGTGGCCTATTTCTCTCAGAAATTAGAACCCATAGGCAAAGGATAGCTCCCCTGTTTGATAGCTGTTGCAATTGCCTATGACATACTATTAAAAGCAGAAAAGTTAACACTTGGGCAAGACATGATGGTGTATGTGCCTCATCAAGTATTAACCCTTTTAGAACAGCGGGGGGATATTGGCTAATGGCAGAAAGAACGAGCTGTGACTTTACAGACAACAGCAGCATTGAATCTGACAACCCTGCTGCCTGATAACTTAAACAACACTTCAAGTGGCATGAATATGTTAAGATAATTGATGCAGTATATTCTAGCCAGCCAGACCTCCTCAACCAACCACGACCTGCACCAGAGTGTGGATTATTTATGGATGGTAGTATCTTCGTGGACAATGGCAAGCAGCGATCCAGATATGTGGTGGTCACATTGGTTCAGGCAATAAAAGCACATGCTCTTTCTCCAGACTCCTCCTCACAAAAGGCAGAAATGATTGTTCTCACACAGGCCCATGAGTTCTCACAAGGGGAAAAGGTGAATATATATGCAGACTCAAATATGCTTTTTTGATAACTCATGCACATGGGGCAATTTGGAAAGGGAATTACTGACCTCTCACAACAATAATATTAAAAATTTGCAAGAAATCCTGCAATTATTAGAAGCTATCTTCCTGGTGAAGTAGCAATTATGCATTTCCCAGGGCACAAGAGGGGAATTCTCAATAAGAGGTAACCAGTTGGCAAATGAAACAGCCAGAAAAGTTGCCTAACATTCACATTTCATAACAGCCCTGACTCTTCAAGTGGATCTCTCTGCCTTTAAACTCCAGTATAGGTAATGAGATGAAGAGTGAGCATAAGAAAATGGGGCTTTACTCCAGCAGATCCCACTACTTCACTAAAGATGAATTATCATGGGATAATGCTATTATCTGAATAGGTAGTATTACCTATTACCTGAATATCCTATCTAGTCTTAAAGCATCTGCATGAAGGATAACACTCCTGGAGGAATGCATTATTAAATTTTATTAGGCCTCATTTGATGGGGCCCTATCTACAGAAAATGGCCATACAGTCACCCAGAGATGCCCTATATGTGCAAATAATAATACAAACAATGAAAGATACCCACCAGGCCAAAGGATACATTATAAATTGGAATGTCTTATTGAGGACTGGCAGATAAACTTTACCCAAATGCCTACGACTACTGGGAGTCCTAAGTATTTGCTAGTATTTGTAGGTATCTTTTTTGGAGGGGTTAAAGTTTTCCCCACCCAAACAGAAAAAGCTTCAGCTATGTTAAGATTCTTGCTAAAGGAAGTTATTCCTAGGTTTGGTTTAGCCAACACTATTCGGAGTGATAATGAATCTGCCTTTCTATATGATGTTGTACAGAAAGTAAGTGCTGCTTTACAGATCACATGGAAATTACATGCTTCATGGAGACCTCAATCAACAGGAAAATGGGAAAACATGAGTCATATGATGAAAAAGACTTTGGTCAAAATCTATCAAGAAACTAATCTGAAATGGGATAAGTTTGTACCTATATCCCTGCTCTGCATTTGGGTTGTCTACAAAAGTGGGCTAAAATTAAGCCCTTTTCAGATTATATATGCAAGACCCTTGCAGGCCTTGCAAGATGCTTTCAGGCCTTGGACTTTTAGACTGAGAAAATGAAAATAGGATTAAACATTTCTTACAACATTTGAATCAAATATTAACTACTTTGCACAAATTTGCCCTCTCCACATCTACGTATTCTTCAGATGAATCACAACAACATTTTAGCCTGGAGATAGAGTACTATTAAAGCCCTAGAAAAATCAAAGACCTAATCAAGAGGTGGCTAAGAAATGGGTGGGGCCTTATGACGTCTTACTAACCCCTCATACTTCTTTAAAACTTGTAGGCATAAAGTATGGATACACTACACCAGAGTGAAGAGGGCTCCATTTACTGATGACAAAGAAGCCACTGATTTCCCAACCCCACCCCCCAACATACACACTGGGAAAGCTATCTTATTCAGGATTTAAAACACCTCTTTAGGAAACGAAATTCATGACAGCTATGTTCATTTTGTGGTCTATATTAACCATGTCTTCTCCCAAGTTTGGAAAAACAATGTGCTAGTACGGGTAATTCAGAATTTGACTAAAATTTCATGGGCTTGCTGATTGCCTGATTGGTCATCCAATAGATGCATGGTCCCCCCGTTTTTAACACCTCAGAAATCCCTAAAGGCAATCAGTTTCTAATCAGTAAAGGCCAGACAACAATGCATTTGGTTAGAATAGCTAGATTCTCTCAAAATGATCATGAGGCATCCTGATGTATCACAGTTCCTCCAATTACTGTACTAAAGGAGGTTTTCTTCAAAGGAGGGAAAACAGACATGTATTGCCCGATTAGATATCATATGAAACCACCTCTCAAAAGGGAGCAACTCCCTATGTGTAAATGGCAGTCTCTTTCCTTCCAGCTATGGACAATATCCATAGCCAGGTTCAGATGGGCAGAGAGATTGGATGGAATGAACTGCTCTGTTGGTGAACTGATTCTCATGAAGATCTGAGGAGGACTCTACCTTTTGTCTTTGTGGGTAAACCGGGTTTGTCTTTATTTGCAAATTATCTGGGCCACAGACTTATAATAAAATCTTTTCCCCAAAACAGTGTCTTCTGGTCATCCTGGCGATCTCCTTCTCCCTCTGTCCTACTAACACAGCCAAACATTCAACTGGCCTCCCTAAAATTATTTCCCAGACTGACCTGTGACCTCCTAGGCAATGTCCTTGATGGGAATGAATGTTTCTTTTCCATGGTGGGCCATGCTGCCCACCAATATATGCTTCTCGGTTTGTCTCAAACTCTAACCATTGGAGCTAATGAAACTGCCAAATATTTGGCTACCTTAGAAAAATAATTAGGTTCCCGTGTTAAAGTCATCCTGGATAACCGTATGGCCTGAGACTATATCCTAGCAAGCAAGGGGGTGTTTGTGTTGTTAATTTGTGTTGGGCCCCAAGAGGCTAAGATGGCGCCGGGTGGCCTTCTCTTCCAGATCGGGAACCCACATGGCCGACCACAAAGGCGCCAAAGTGGCGGTTTCGGTTTCCCGTCAGTTTCGTTTCCCGCGAGTCTCCACCCCCTGCAGGGCGTGTCTCTCCCAACTCCCGCCGACACGGCACATCCCCATTGGCCCCCACTTTGCTGACCTCACTTCCCTTCCCTCACCCCATATAAGCCGCTGCCCTGCTCAATAAAGCGAGATCCTGCTTCGACAGACCTCCCGAGCCCGGTGTCTTCTGTGGGTGCGTTCCGGGTTCGCGACACTCGCCATCCCGTTCAGCCCCAAGGAGAGGCCTCCGGCTGGCCCGGGCGCCTCCTCCCCTCGGCGGGGAGCCCAACAAATTTGCCTTGCTGTACATCTATCATCAGTACCTCATCAGAGGTGGAAACCAATGTTGATAAAATCAGACAGCAAGGCACATGGCTGCAGCAAACCCTCAATGGCCACACATCCCCCCTATTCCAGGAAGGATAGGCTTGGTTCACAAACTTCTTCTTCCAGATACCCTCAGGACTCAGGTCCACGTTATAAGGCATTCTAAAATTAGGACACCTTACGTTAGTGATGCTATGTGTATACATAGGAATTAAACTCATTACAACGTGTAAAAAAACTGCAAGCAACCCCCATTGGCTGTGCATAAAGAATGCTTCACATCCACATTAACATATTCCATACCAATGTACTGACTATGCCCTATATCATCACAAAGAAGCTACAGAAGATGGATCTTCATCCTTAATAGATACAGAATGGTAAAATTGACAGTGGGGAGTTAAGGCCCCCTTGATCTTCATAACCATCATGGTGATCTTTAATAGGTGCTCTTAAGTTTATATGATTGATTTCCTTACCTTCCTTGTGTATCTATAAACCTTGCATTCCTTTTTAAGAGAATAGAAAGCCCTCACATATCACAGAAGAGGAATTAGATCTCTTGCACAATCCTTTCAAGGACTGAAAGCTGTAAATAGACACCATTAAATCTACACAGAATCTGGAAGTGTTTCAGGTCACTGCACCTCCTCACTGATCGACGACCCCCGCCCCCACAACAGTTCCTTTAAAACCCTCTTGGCTAGGCAGAACCTTAGAGCTGGCTTTTGGACAAAGATTGGCTTTATTCAGAAGCCCATCTTCCTTTCTGATCAACAGTCGTCTCTTAAATATTGGCCTTTTGAGTGACGGGCAGTTGAACTTGGGATTTGGTAACATGCTCTTCTGCTAGTTGGAGAGCACTGAATTTAAAGTTATCAGCAAAAATCCTCTCCTTCTATCTTCTCAATCTTTACATCTCCTATTTCTTGTAGCTCTTATTTGGGAAGCCTTGAATTTTGGAAGACTAAGAATTCTCCCTTGTTACCATTTGAATTTTGACACAAATAAGTCTGTTCCAAAAAGCATCAAAATAGATAAGTTTATCAGATACTTACATTCATGCCCTTTTAAAATATTTTTATGTACTCTTTGTAGTATTTGTAGATGGACTATCTATGAATAGTCCTTCTTGAAATAGTTTTAGAATTTAAATAGTACAATTTTTTAAATGCTTATGTATTTAAATAGTCATACCCATATATAGTATTGGATGATTAAATTAAAGGAATTTAGAAAAAGAACATTTTTTATTATCCACTGTACCTAAAGGCTAAAAGTGCTGAAAATAATTTTATTTGTTTTCTCTAATTAGAGTTTAACATAAATGATAAAGAAAATTGAAATATGAGGAACTCCCCATAATACATCTTATGCAACAATACAAAGTTGTATCTAGTTTGCTGCTCAAGATTAAACACTAAAGAAAAAGGAACATATACCAACATTTACATTGGCAAATGCATTTATCTTCAGTTGATTAGAGGAGATACAGTCTTTTCAGATGATGTGGCTTTACTGAGTTGAATTTACTTCTTGGAATTAAATTCTGTACAATACAAAACAAAGGGATCTCAACTTAAAGCCGAGTTCTTCTATGCAGCACATTATATATTTACCTGAATCTCAGCTTAAAGAGTTAGAATGCTCAAGTACCTAGTAATAATGAAAGGTTGAAGTTAGACAAGATGGGTTGCCTGATCTTTGCAGGTCTCCCAGAATTATGATGCACTGCCTTTTAAGCATGCATCTTTAAGAATCACAGTGTGTGGAAGGATGGGTTAGGTTTCAAAACATTCCTCAGTGATGAAGAAGAGATTATCCATTGTGTCATGACCTCCCAAGAAGCTCTTCTATAAATAAGGATGACACATACCATAAAAGACTCTACCCTTTGGAGAAACAAGGATCAGACATATGCCTGATGTGGGTTTCACAGAAACGATGCAGTTATTATGCTGTGGCCTATTTGGCCAGTTTTGAATTAGAAGCATTAGAACAAATTCCATCTGTCGGAAATCGAGTGAGTAAACTCGTGTTGAATAATGAGGATGATAAATTAAAGAATATACGTGTGATTTATCACTCCTTCCTAGAGAACACCTTTAGCAATAGCAAATGTAAATTAAGATGACACTACAAAACAGATTAGTGGAGAAGAGCATGCAGAATTCCAGAGAGATTAATGAGGAGGACAGGAGGCATTTTAAAAATCACAGAAGATACTCAAGTGCCTATTGGTCTTGGAAAGAATCAGTATTTATCTAGTCCCTTTCATCTAAGAATCTCACTACATTTAAGTGTATTTCAAATTGATTTTCACATGCTAAAGCATCCATATTGTAATTTAAATCCAACAGATCAAAATAAAAATCAAAATGCCCTATCTTTATTAAAAACTACAAAACAGAAAGAAAACTACTAATGAATCCCTCTTGGTAAATTATTCACAAACAGACACAATTCAAGGAAGATGTGCAGAAAACACTGTGCTTCACTAATACTGTGTGGCAGGATAATTTACTAGAAAATTCATTTATGTTTTACTTTCTCTGCTAAGGAAAAATCAGAAAGAATGAGAGTTCACTATGTTTTGTGCTCTACATTTTTCTATCAGTTCTGACTAGGCCCTTGTATTTCTTTGCCTCAGGGGCTTTGCAGGGCCTAAAGCAGAAGGTGCTTGAAAATAACCTCTCTTTCTGCTTTTTGTGAAAGTCCAAACCAAAGGTCACACATTCAGACACCAACAGAGCCAGGCAGGCACCTAAATGAACAAAACAGACTGGTTTAATTTTGTCCACATAGGCTCAATTTGGTTCAATATTTATCTATGCAGAAATAGTTTTTATTTTCACTAAGGAATATGTTTCTTCCATTTTCTAAAAGCATACTTAGAATTTTGGTTCATTTTTCTTCTCTTCTTTTGATAGTGTCAATGAAAAATTGCTCCAGAGTCAAAAGGCAAGGAAAACTTTAAGGTTGTAACTCTAAGGGTCAAGACCCTTGCCACAGGAAAAAGAAATTAAAGTCAACTTTGCTGAAATATAAAGATGCATGATTTTTAAATGCAGGGACAAGCTAATGCAAAAAAAAAAAAAAAAGGGGGGGCTGTTCTATGTGGTTCAGCCATTTGTGTGTTGTCAGCTATCGAACTGAGGCTCCTGCCATCCCATAGAGATTGGGATATAAGGGTGCTAATTCCTTTGATGATTACATTTCAAAGGGATGGCCCCCATATCCTTAAGAAAGACTTTCTGGATTATAAAAATGGACAAAAACTTAAGAGAAGAAGATTTACATCTCAAACATCACAAAGGAGCAGAGAAAGAATGAACAATTGTAAGTTTTCTAAATAGGCTCAAAAAAGAAAAAAAAAAAATTGAGGTCAGAGACCTATAGCCAGGAAGACGCCTGTATGAAATTTAATCAATCTGAGGGGAATGTTAAAGCCTTCTTGATCAACAGTGACATAGCTGTAGGGAAATATTTCTCTTATATGAGAAAACAACAGTGCAAATGCAGTTAAGTGTCAAGGACCATCAGGTTCATGTCCTAAGAGATGCTAGTTGTCCTGACCTGCAGGGCTCATCTGAAGGGAAGAGTAGTATTCTACTCCAGCTAGTGTTATCAGGAGGAACTGCATACCCTGGTTTGCCAGATCTGTCAGTTTTCTAGGAGTATCCATTTTTACCTGGGCAATTAATTTAAAGTTTTTCATTGCTTTGAAATACTAGTAACAAACTAACCTGGCCAGCAAGCCACAAATCTGTCATCTCTGGCCAAATTTCAGAGAGAAATATATTAAGCATTCTAAAAACAGTAGAAGGAGGGAAAAGTGTCCTTTGGCCCACTATGTGGAGAAAGAAGTGAAAAAGAATAAAGACAGTTGAAGAGGAGGAGTAAGGACGGCCTGCATGGGTAATGGATTGGGAAATCAACTTGACTCCAAGCTTCCCTTCCCCATAATTATGGAAGCTTGAAGCTTGGAGTCAAGTAGATTGGATTTATTTTTATTTTTTTAAAGATTTTATTTATTTATGTATTTATTTATGTATTTGACAGAAAGAGAGAGAGAGAGGTCACAAATAGGCAGAGAGGCAGGCAGAGAGAGAAGGGAAAGCAGGCTCTCTGCTAAGCAAAGAGCCTGATGCGGAGCTCAATCCCAGGACACTGAGACTATGACTTAAGCTAAAGGCAGAAACTTAACCCACTGGGCCACCCAGGTGCCCCTAGATTGGATTTAAAGTAAAAAATAAATTTGATATTTCCTGCGCAATGAAATATGTGCAATAAGAATCATACCCAGGTACAACGCATATGTGACTTTACTGTTATTGTAAGCTACTTCATATAATAGGTATGTTCAGTAAGGAAGGAGGGATGTGGTGAATATTCTGCCATCCATTAAAAGAAATGACTGATGCCAGCTGAGGGGTGGTTGGTTCTGATGTACTAACATTTCTATGGTGTAGCCATTTCCTCTGGTGAAGACAATACACACGCATACACAATGTCTTCCTTGCCCCAAACATGGCAATTTTCTTTTCTTTTCTTTTCTTCTTTTCTTTTCTTTTCTTTTCTTTTCTTTTCTTTTCTTTTCTTTTCTTTTCTTTTCTTTCATTGTGTCATGTTAGTGACCATACAGTACATCATTAGTTTTTGACGTAGCGTCCCATGATTCATTGTTTGTGTATAACACCCAGTGCTCCATGCCATCTGTGCCCTCCTTAATACCCATCACCAGGCTCAATATCTTTTTAATTTACCAGACGTTCTTAACTATTTTCTCCTCCCCTAGTCAAAAGCAGCTCTGGTTGACTCAATTACAATATATGACTCAATGACTATGACTGATAAGAATTTAGAATCTAATTATTCTCAGAATATTATAAAAATTATTTAAACTTTTGTCATTTAAAATCAAAGTCTGCTTATTGAACATTTGTGGTATGTAAGAAAGCAGATTAAGAGCTAGGTATGGGGAGAGGGGTTATTCAGAAATTATAAAAATGTTAATTCCTACCTTTTTAGAGTGATTGTCATCCAGAAATGGAGACAAATATATTCATATGCATAACACCAGAAACAAGGCAAATGTGACTTAGTTCAGGAAAGCATTATAAATAAAATGCTGATACCCACACAGAATAAGAAATTATGACATTCCAGTAAGAAAAAGATTCTAAGAAGTGGTAGAAACATGCAGAGTTTCAAACATCTGTAGGCATTCAATTATTAGAGAAGCAGGAAAGTTAAAATAGGATAAATATCATTAGGGAATATGTGATAATTTTTCCTTTTCTAATAATTCTTCATTTGAGACCTGTTCTGGGGTTGAGATGAGACAAAGATTAGATGAGTTATATCAATGAACATCAAAAGACGTGGTCTTTGGCGTCTGAGCAGTGAAGAGGCTTCAAAGGTTCATGAATGTGTGAAGACTCACATTTATGTTTAAGGATAAATACTCCATTGATACATGTAAGATAGACCTGAAAAAAAAAAAAAAGAAAAAAGAAAAGAAAAGTTACAAATATGTGGACTAAATAGAGTTTCACTAGAAAAATCTTTCCTAATGGGTTGGTTTTTTGTTTTGTTTTGTTTTTGAAAAGGAGGGTGCAGTTGGAATCGATTTCTTTATGTTGATTTGTAGGAAATTGTTAGAAGGAAAGGGAGCATAAGGAAATAATCCAGTTGCTTAAGTAACAAATTCCCTTTGCTGAGTCTTCTTCACGTCTCCAACTTGACATAAATAAATAAATAAATAAATAAATAAATAAATCTCACAATAACTGAGTTGATTCTGAGTGACTTAAACACAGAAAGATAAAACGAAAACTAAATTAAATGAAAAAGTCTATTACTAGATAAGGAAATAGAAGAAAAGATAAAACTCAAAACCCATTGACACAAATGAAGTAAAACATGAGGTTGATAGCACTAAGTATGTGTAACTGCTCAGAATTTTAATAATATGAATTAGAAGAAGGTAAATACTGATCTATCCAAACTACTTCTTTGCCACAAGGTCATGGTAGTCACTAGTTCATAGACACTTCCAACAGTGTAAGAGTGTTCCTCTTTCACTACATCCTCACCAACATTTGTTGTTTCTTGTTTTGTTAATTTTTCATTCTCTTTTTTAAAAAGGTTTTATTTATTTATTTGTCAGAGAGAGCACAACTAAGGGGAATGGCGGAGGGAGAAGCAGGCTTCCTACTGAGCATGGAGCCATACTCAGGACTTGATCCCATGACCCTGGGATCAAAGGTAGTTGTTTAACTGACTGAATCACCCAGGCACCCTGAAATTTCATTCTTTTTTATGGCCGAATAATATTCTGTTGTATTTCTATACCACCTGTTTTTTATCCATTCATCTATTGATGGGTGAGGGAGGGTTTCCATATCTTGACTACTGTAAATAATGCTGCTCTAAACATAGGGGTGAATATATCCCCTTGAATTAATGTTCTTGTATTCTTGGAATAAATACCCAGAAGTGCAATTGCTGGATCATAGGGAAGTTCTATTTTTAACTTTTTGAAGAAACTCCATATTGTTTTCCACAGTGGCTACACCAGTTTGCATTCCCACAAACAGTGCAAGGGGGTTCCTTTTTCTCCACATTCTCACCAACACCTGTTGTTTCTTATGCTGTTGATTTTAGCCATTGTGACAGGTATAAGGTGATATCTCATTGTACTTTTGATTTGCATTTCCCTGATGGTAAGTGATAATGAACATCTCTTCATATGTCTTTTGGCCATCTGGATATCTTTTTTTGGAGAAATATCTGTTCATGTCTTCTTCCCATATTTAAATTACATTATGTTTTTTGGGTCTTGAGTTTTATAAGTTCTTTATACATTTTTGATATTAACCCTTTATAACCCTTTGATACTAACCCTTTATCAGGTATGTCATTTGCAAATATTTTCTCCCATTCCATAAGTTGCCTTTTATTTTTGTTGGTTATTTCCTTTGCTGTGTAGAAGCATCTTTTCTTTTCTTCTTTCTTTTTTTTCTTCTTCTTTTTTTTTTTTTAATGTAGTCCCAATAGTTTTTTTTTTTTTTTTTTTTTTTGGTTTTGTTTCCCTTGCTTCATAGGACAGAACTAGAAAAATGTTGCTCCAGCCTAAAATTTTTATGGTTTCAGGTCTCTAATCCATTTTGAGTTTATTTTTGTGTATGGTCTAAGAAAGCAGTCCAGTTTCTTTCTCTTGCTTGTAGCTGTCTAGTTTTTCCAACACCATTTGTTGAAGACACTATCATTTTTCTTTTGATATTCTTTCCTGCTTTGTTGAAGATTAATTGTCTGTATAGTTATGGGTTTATTTCTGGGTTTTCTATTCTGTTCTATTGGTGTATGTGCCTATTTTTGTGCCAATACCATATGGTTTTGATTACTACATCTTTGTAATATAGTTTGAAGTCTGGAATTGTGATGTTTCCAGCAATTTGCTTTCCTTTTTTGAAATTACTTTGGCTATCTGGGGTCTTTTTTGATTCTTAAGAATGTTAGGAATGTTTGTTTTAGTTCTGTGAAAAATTTGTTGGTATTTTGGTAGGGATTGCATTAAATGTGTAAATAGCTTTGGGTAATATGGAGAATTGAACAATATTTGTTCTTCCAACCCATGAGTATGGGATTTCTCCATTTGTGTCATCTTCAATTTCTTCCATCAATATTTTATTGTTTTCAGAACAGGTATTTAATTTATTTGGTTAAGTTTATTCCTAGGTATCTTATTTTTGGTGCCATTGTAAATGGGATTATTTTCTTATTTCCTCTTTCTGCTGCTCCACTATTGGTGTACAGAAATGCAACATATTTCTGTCCATTGATTTTGTATCCTGCAACTTTACTGAATTCCTTTATTAGTTCTGGCAGGGTTTTGGGGTGTAGTCTTTAGGGCTTTCTAAATATGTTATCATGTTATCTACAGAAAGTGAAAGTTTTATTTCTTCCATACCAATTTTGATGCTTTTTATTTCTTTTTGTTGTCTGATTGCTGTTGCCAGGACTTCCAGTACTATGTTGAATAACAGTGGTGAGAATGGGCATTCTTGTCTTGTTTCCACTCCTGGGGAGAAACTCTCAATGTTTCACCATTGTTTATGTTAGCTGTGTGTTTTTCATACACGGCCCTTATTATGTTGAGGTATGTTTTCTCTAAAACCACTTTGCTGAGGGTTTTAATCATGAATGAATGTTGTACGTTGCTAAATGCTTTTTCTCTATTGAAATAATCACATGTTCTTTTCCTTTCTCTTATTGATGTGGTATATCACATGGATTGATTTGCGAATATTGAACCACCCTTGCAACCTAGGACTAAATCCCACTTGATTGGGGTGAATGATTTCTTTAATGGATTGTTGGATTCAGTTTGCCAGTATTTTATTGAAAATTTTTATATCTATGTTTATCAGGGATATTGGCCTGTAGTTTTCTTTTTTAGTGATGCCTTTATCCAATTTTAATAACAAGGTAATGTTGGCCTCATAGAATGAATCTGTAAGTTTTCCTTCCTCTTCTGTTTTTTAAAATAGTTTGATAATAGGTTTTAACACTTTGTGTGTGTGTGTGTGTGTGTGTGTGTATATATATATATATATATATATATATATATATATATGTTTAAGATTTTATTTTTTTGAGGGAGAGAGAACACAGCAGTGAGAGGGCAGAGAGGGCAGGAGAGAATCTCAAGCAAACTGTGTGCTGAGCTGAGAGCCCAGAGCCCGATGCAGGGCTTGATCTCACAACCCTGAGATCATGACTTGACCTTAAATCAAGAGTTGGATTTTAACCAACAGAACCACTCAGAGGATTCTTAACTCTTATTTAAGTGTTTGGTAGAATTCACCTGTGAAACCATCTGGTCCTGGACTTTAGTTTGTTGGGAGTTTTTTGATTACTGACTCCATTTCTTTGCTGGCTATCAGTCTGTTCAAACTTTCTATTTCTTCCTGTTTCAATTTTGGTAGTTTAGATTTTTCTAGGAATTCAGTCATTTATTCTAGGTTGTCAAATCTGTTGGTATGTTGTTTTTCATAATGTTCTCTGACATTTGCTTGTATTTCTGTATTGTTATTTCTCCTCTCTTATTTGTGATTTCACTTGAGTCCTTTCACTTTTGTTCTTGATAAGCATGGCTAGAAGTTTATCAGTTTTATTAATTTTTCAAAGAACAAGCTCCTGGTTTCACTGATCTATTCTTTTCTTTTTAAAAATTTCTATATTATTTATTTCTTCCCTAATCTTTATTATTTCCTTCCTTCTTCTGGTTTTAGACTTTGTTCTTTTTTTAGCTCCTTTAGGTATAAGGTTAGGTTGTTTATGTGAGATCTCTCTTTCTTCTTGAGTTTACCCTGTATTACTATAGATATCCCTCTCAGAACTGCTTTTGCTGCATCCAAAAGATTTTGGATCGTTGTCTTTCATTCTCATCTGTTTCTATTTACTTCATTTCTGCTTTTATTTCCTGGTTAGCTCACTCATTGTTTGGTAGCATGCTATTTACCCTCCAAATATTTGTGCTCTTTCCAGATTTTTTCTTGTGGTTGACTTCTAGTTTTACTGGATGTGGTCAGAAAAGAAGCATGCCATGGTCTGTCTTCAACCCTCTGAATTTGTTGAGACTTGTTTTATGGCCTATTCTGGAATACTTTCCTTGTGCACTTAAAAAGAATGTGTATTCTGCTGTTTTAGGATGGAGTATTTGGAATGTATAGGTGTTAGAGCCATCTGGTACAATGTGTTATTCAAAGCCACTATTTCCTTGGTGAATTTCTGTTTAACATCCCACTTGATTATCTGTGCATCAAGTGGGATATTAATGTCTCTATTATTATTGTATTGTTATTGATTGGTAAATTTATGTTTGTTACTATTTTATGTATTCTGGTGCTCCCATGTTGGGGACATAAATATTTATAATTGTTATAATAATTGTTATATCTTTTTTTTTTTTTTTTAAAGATTTTATTTATTTATTTATTTATTTGACAGAGAGAAATTACAAGTAGATGGAGAGGCAGGCAGAGAGAGACAGAGGGAAGCAGGCTCCCCGCTGAGCAGAGAGCCCGATGCGGGACTCGATCCCAGCACACTGAGATCATGACCTGAGCCGAAGGCAGCGGCTTAACCCACTGAGCCACCCAGGCGCCCCAATAATTGTTATATCTTGTTGAATTTTCTCCTTTATTGTTACATAGTGTCCTTTGTCCCCTGTTATAGTCTTTGTTTTAAAATTCAGTTTGTCCAAACGAGGCCCTATAGCTCAGGGGTTAGAGCACTGGTCTTGTAAAATTCAGTTTGTCCAAAATAAGTATTGCAACTCTGGCTTTCTTTTGCTATCCATTTGCATGATAGATGTACTTCCATATATCTGTAGGTCTAAAATGGGTCTTTTTTTTTTTTTTTTTTTTCCAATCCATTCTTTCACCCTTATATCTTGGATTGGAGCATTTAGTTCAAAAGCTTTTCAAAGTAGCTATTGATACTTGATACTTTGACTATTCAAAGTAATTATCGATAGATATGTACTTATTCTTTTGTTATTTGTTTTGTGGTTGTTTCTGAAGATTTTCTTTGATCCTTTTTCTTTCTTGTGTTTTGCTGATTTTTTTTTAGTTATATATTTGAGTTTCTTTATTTTTACATAGTTCTTAGTTTTTTTGATATATATGGTTATGAGTAAGTTTCTACATAACTTTTTCTGCAGATAGCAGCCTATATTAAATTGATGGTTAATGTTTTCTAAATTTTTTTAAGTTTTGTTTTACTTAAATAATCTCTACACTAAATGTGGGGCTTGAACTCACTATTACCCTGAGATCAAGAATCACATGCTCTTTTGACTGAGCCAGACAGGAACCCCAGTGGTCTTTTACATTTGAGCCCATTCCTTTCTCCTTTCCACCCCACATTTTAGGTATATGTTAATATATATATTTTTATTTTGTGAGTTCCTTATCTGATTTTTTTAACATAAATATTCATTTTTACTACTTTTATGTTTCTTATCTTCATACTGTGACTTTTGGTTTCACCTTTCCATTCAAAGAGCCCCTTTTAATATTGTGGAGGGATGGTTTAATGGTCATAAAGTCTTTTGGCCTTTGTCTAGGAAAGGCTTTATCTCTTCTTCTATTCTGAATATCCTTGTTGGGTAGAGTATTACTGAGTGCAGACCTTTCCCATTCAGAACTTTAAATATTTTATGCTCTCTCTTCTGATTTGCAAAGTTTCTATTAAAAAACCTCCTATTAACCTTGTGGATATTCTGTAATAAGCTACTCTCCTCTTTCATCTTTATTTTAATTATTTTTTTTATCACTATATCCTGCAAATGTAGTTACAATATGTCTTCGTGTGCATCTGCTTTTGTTGATTTTAATGTGAGTTCTCCACATTTCCTGGATCTAGACATCTGCTTCCTTCCCCAGATTAGGAAAGTTTTTCAGCCATTATTTCTTAAAACAAATTTTCTGTCCCCACTTTTTCCTCTCTTCTTCTTCTAGGATGCCTATAATGTAAATGTTGTAACATTTGATGGAAACTCCCTAATTCTGTTTTCCCTAATTCCCTAAGTCTGTTCTTATTTTGCACAATTCTTTTTTCTCTCTTTTGTTCATCTTGAATACTTTCCATGCTCTGTCTTCTAGGGCACCAATTCTTTCCTCTTCTTCCATCCTACTGTTCAATCCATAAAACATATTTCTCATTTCATTTATTTAGCCTTTTATCTCTGCTATGTTATTACTTATCTCTGGTTTAAGGGTTTCACTCATGTCTTCCACTCTTTTCTCAAGCCCAGTGAGTATCCTTATGATAACTATTTTAAATTCTTACCAGGCATGTTTCTTTTATCTGTTTTGCTTAGATCTCTTGCCATGGCCTTGTCCTATTCATTCATTTGGGATAAATTTCCCCGTTTTCTCATTTTGTCTGCCGTTCTCTGTGTGTTTCTGTTGTTAAGATGTCATCTAGGTCTTCTGCTCTTAAAATAGTGACTTTATGAAGTAGAGGTGCCCTGCAGTGCAGTGTCCCATGTTCACCAGAACCTGGCACTTCAGGAAAGTAGCCTATGCACGTTGCTTATCCCTTGCTCTTTTGTTTGAGTCACTTTTCCTTTCAGTGCAGTCATGTGCACCGACTCTGTCTGATATGATCTGTGCTTGCTCTTTGTGGTTCTGATGGGGCAGGACAGTTCTGATGGGGCATGCCCACTGGGAAACTTGGAAGCAGGATGGTGATGTTAGCAAAATTTTTTCTGGGCCACTAGTCCAATGCTGGATCCCCTGAAACACTGTGGCAATTGGGGACTACATGGGGTTGGTTGAGGGTACACAGTGTCTGCAATGGCTGTGTACACAGCAGCTGGACACAGTGTACACAGCTTTAACAAAACTTGCCCTGAGCCGGGGCTGAGGCTAGCAGGTTTAGAGTGGGTGGGTCCTCAGAACTCATGGGCATGGCACAGTGCTAGCAGCCCTGCTTCTGACACATGGTCCTTTGTGTATCCTGGAGGGTGAGGGAGGAAAATAACATCTTCTATAAGCATTAAACTTTGAAATTCTCTCCATGTTTTTATGTGTAGATATATTCCATTGCTTCTGACTTCCTCTTAAATACTATGGAGTATATTAATTACACTTATTTATCAATTCCGACAGTGATGGACACCATGGTTAACTCTAATTCCCCATACTCACAAGAATGCTGTCATGAATACTCTTGTTTGTTTCCATTAGAAACCTCTGAGAATCTCCCAGGAGTGGCATTGTTGGGTTATAGGCTGTACTTACTCACACAAATTATCAACAGTGTGATCTCCAGAATGGATACACCAGCTTTCTGTCTCACATGCAGTGTATGGACATTCCTATATTTCTACATCTTCACCAACACTTACAATAACTAAGCTTTTTAGAGGATGGAAAGTGATATCCCATTGTACCATCTGTATTCATCTTTAATTCTTTAATTTTTAAATTAATAAACAAATTTGAGCAGTCTACAATATGTTTGTTAACTTTCTGTGTTTCTTCTGTGAAGTGCATTTTCCGTTTTTCTAATAAATTGATACACAGGAGTTGGTATACAAAAATCCATTGTTTATTCCCCATATAAGTCCTCTCCACTATTTTCAGGCCTTGCAAAATAACTTTTCAATCCATAATCTGTTATTTGGGACCTAATGCATTTTTGCTGAGCACAAATGCTTAATTTTGTTTTGATCAAATTTTCAAAATTTTAATCTTTTTTTTGACTTTGATGTTTTTGTTCTTAGAAATTCTTCTCCATTCCAAGGTAACAAGGGCCACTACATTATCTCAAATTAATTTAAAAATTCACTGCTCACATTTTAATTTTTCTAAGTTTTACTTAGAAAACTCATAGAATCTTAAAAACTCATACAATCTCATAGAAATCATTTTATATGTCCTTTAGAACATGGTAAAGTGAAGTTAAGAAGAATGGATAAAAATTCATCTTGAACAACAACAAAAGATAAGGATTTGTAGTTCTCTGATAGGAAAGAATACAAAGAAGGGGGTATCCACCAGGATCAAATCACATAAAAGTTGTTAAATAGTGGTGTTATGGACTGAATTGTGCCCTCCCACCCCCATTCGTATGTTGAAAGCCTAATATGAGGGTATTTTTGGAGGCTATTTATGAAGGTATATTCTCCTATATTTGGAGATGGGGCCTTTAAAAAAGCAAGTAAGTTAAAGTGAGACTATTGGGGTGAGCTTAATTCAGTCTGGCTGGTGTCTGCTCAAGAAGTGGAGAGATTAAGATGTGCAGAGAGAAACAAGGATGCCCTTGCACAAAGAAGACCATGTGAGGATAAAATGAGAAGTGGACATCTATAAGCCAAGGAGAGGCTTCTGGAGAAACCAAACCTGCTGCCACCTTTATCTTAAGTTTCCAGGCTTCAGAACTGAGAAAATAAATTTCTGCTGTTTAAGCCACCCAGTCTGTGGTACTTTGTTATGGCGGCCCAAGCAAAATAATCCAAGTGAATTAACATGGAAGTTCAACTTCAGATGGCATTTCCAGAAAATATTCCTGCCACTAATTACCATTGGAATTATAAGACAATTACTCCAGATAAATGATGAAAATAATATCCCTTGTAAAGATTTATAGCTAGTAAGTGATAGATACTAAATATCAACTGGTGTTTGACAGATGGGGTTGTGGGTTGTTAGCTCATTTGTAGTACTAACTTCCATGTTCTATTAACCATTGTTCATTGTTTACTTAGCTATGCTGTTGTAAGAAGAAATGTGAATGTTTGGTTTATATAATGGAGCAGAAAAACAATGCATCTCTACATAAACAAAAATAGCTTTTAGCTTAATTTCCCTTAAATAACAATTTTAAACAAGTGCTGGTCCACTCTACTCAAATAAATCGTTTATTCTTTAACCAAACATAAATTGAAGAGCAACTTCTATTTTGTAGTTCTCTTGATTCTCTATTTCCCATTTAATAAATGGTTCTTTATTGGGATAACAGTGACTACTATCCTTATGCAAATAAAAGTGAAGCATATTTCCACTTGTTATCAATGCTCTGACAGCAGAAGCTTAAGTTCAAAATGATGTTTTTTTCTTAAATAGACCTCTTTCAACCTTTAGAAACCCTGTCGGTCTGAGATAGGTTTCTTAATATATTCAATGCTTTGATGATAACCAGTGCCAGGGCTGTATGCAACTGTCAATAAATACACATGGTGAGAAAAAGCATTATGAAATAACTCAAGATAAAATTTATTGGTGAGAACTGGAGCCACTATCATCAGTCAACTGTCTCCTTTCATTTCACCTAGCTATATTGCTTTTAATTTTCTTTTTTTTTAACTTACCAAGGAGCATATTGCAGAAACTAAAGAAATGGTAAGGACTCACTCATTGATTTATGGAATGCACAAGCCTCCTGGCCTTAACCGGACTGAAGTTTACCTGAGTAATTCTTATATACCTAGATGATGACACCTTCTTAAAGTGGTGATAAAACACCAACTCTGTCCAACGTTAAACCAGCCAGGCATAGAGGACAGCCACCTTCTCTCATCCTCATTCCTGTTGATAAGATTATATATCACTGGGACAACAGCATGTCTAATTCAAAATATGAAATGCCTCTTTGTTCTCTCACATACAGTGAGGAAAACCGTTTTGAAGTTTGCCAGGTCTCTGGGAGTAATCACGACAAGTTGATTCTCACCAGGTGACAACGATTTTACTCAGTCCTATCAGAATATGTGCACTGTAAACCAATTAGAAATACATTCAGATTATTTGACTTTTAGAATCTTATAATCTTATCTTTATTTTCACAGAATAGGGTCAATACCTGGGAGCTACTGGGTCCCCCTCAATACCAATATACAGCATTTAGTATGCTACTGTCCTATTCAAAACCCCTGAGACTTACTGTTTCCATCAATAGATCAATATTCTCATCTTGCTTTTTCACAATTGTCTATTTCCTGGCCTTAATTAACATTTCCCAGAATATTTCTCTCACATTTTCCCCTACATCACCTTATTCTTCCATGGACACATGCTCATGCCTGTTGCTGTGTTATTAATCATCTCTTATTTCTTCATGGAATGCTATTTCTTGCCCCCCCCCCCCGTTAATCCTTACAGATTCTACAAATTCCATTCTATTCCACAACTTCCATAAGAGCTGTAGAGTTTTGGGGCACCTGGGTGGCTCAGTTGGTTGAGCATCTGCCTTCAGCTCCAGTCATAGTCTCAGGGTCCTGGGATCGAGTCTAACATCAGGCTCCCCAGGGAGCTTGCTTCTCTCTCTCCCTTTACCACCCCCCCCCCACAACTTGTGCTCACTTTCTCTCAATAAATAAGTAAATAAATAAATAGAAGTCCTGCAGTTAAAAAAAAAAAAAAAAACCAGTAGGAAAATCTACACACAGAACATTAAAAAAAAAAAAAAAGTAAAGTTTAAGCAAAAGGGACAGTCTTTCAAACAATACTAATTTCCAATTTTTCTACATAAAATGTCACACATCTTGGCAACTTCATATGTACTACATTTTTGCTTATATGTATTTTTACTTAAATATTTCCTATCATCCATTCTTCACTGAAAGCAGGATTATTTCTTTTCACTAAGGAAATGTTTTTGTGTTACCGATTTTGTATCATTTTCGTGTTTAGTGTAACAAAATATTGAAAACTCAATACTGAATATATTCAGAATGAGATTAATACTATAAATGATCTGTGCCAATTTCATCACTTTTCTACAACCTTTCCTTACTTCAAAAGAAAAGTTTACATCTATATTCACTGGTGATCTATTAAAATATATCAGAATAGTACTATTCAAATTTAAGCTATAGACTTTTGTGCATCCATGAGCTATTCTTTTTTTTTTTTTTGTGCCAATTTTAAATACAGTTTTATTTAAGACATTGCATTTTCCACTTAACAATACAGTGCTTATAAAGTACGGTGTTTATTTCTATAGCAGCTCAACATTACAACTGCCATGGAATTTGCTACAAATTTGGGTCCTTTGAATATTGTATGTGGAACAATGCTCGACCTATTTATTCTCAGATTGGTTTAGTCAACCTCTTCAATGGTGGGTCCAGAGGAGGCACCACCAGAGGGAGGAGCTCCACCATCAGGGAAGCCTCCAGGCATTCCTCCTGGCATGCCCCCTGCACTCTGGTACAGCTTGGTGATGATGGGGTTGCAGACTTTCTCCAACTCTTTCTGCTGGTGTTCAAATTCTTCCTTCTCTGCAGTCTGGTTCTTATCAAGCCAGTTGATGATTTCATTGCACTTGTCAAGAATCTTCTGTTTGTCTTCATCATTTATCTTGCCCTGAAGTTTTTCATCTTCAACAGTTGCTTTCATGTTGAATGCATAAGACTCCAGTGAATTCTTGGAAGACACCTTGTCCCGCTGTTTCTCATCTTCAGCTTTGTACTTCTCAGCTTCCTGGACCATGCGCTCAATATCTTCCTTGCTCAAGTGGCCCTTATCATTAGTGATGGTAATCTTGTTCTCTTTTCCTGTGCTCTTATCCACGGCAGAGACATTGAGGATACCGTTAGCATCAATATCGAAAGTGACCTCAATCTGAGGGACACCACGAGGAGCAGGAGGTATGCCTGTGAGTTCAAACTTTCCAAGTAGATTGTTGTCCTTGGTCATGGCACGCTCACCTTCATACACCTGAATAAGCACACCAGGCTGGTTGTCGGAGTAGGTAGTGAAGGTCTGTGTCTGTTTGTTAGGAATGGTAGTATTACGCTTGATAAGAACAGTCATGACTCCTCCAGCAGTTTCAATGCCAAGAGAAAGTGGAGTGACATCCAATAGCAGCAAATCTTGAACATTTTCAGATTTGTCTCCAGAAAGGATGGCTGCCTGGATAGCTGCACCATAAGCAACAGCTTCATTAGGGTTGATGCTCTTATTCAGTTCTTTTCCATTGAAGAAATCTTGGAGAAGTTTCTGAATCTTGGGGATACGGGTAGAACCACCCACCAGAACAATATCATGGATCTGAGACTTGTCTAACTTGGCATCCCGAAGAGCTTTCTCTACAGGGTCCAGGGTGCCACAGAACAGGTCAGCATTTAATTCTTCAAACCGGGCACGAGTGATAGAGGTATAGAAGTCGATTCCTTCATACAGAGAATCAATCTCAATACTGGCCTGGGTGCTGGAAGAAAGTGTACGCTTAGCACGTTCACAAGCAGTACGGAGACGACGAACAGCCCTCTTGTTTTCACTGATATCTTTCTTATGTTTGCGCTTGAACTCTGCAATAAAATGGTTGACCATTCGGTTGTCAAAGTCTTCTCCACCTAAGTGGGTGTCTCCAGCTGTGGACTTAACCTCAAAGATCCCATCTTCAATAGTAAGGATTGACACATCAAAAGTGCCACCTCCTAAGTCAAAGATCAGCACACTCCTTTCAGCTCCAACTTTTTTGTCTAAGCCATAAGCAATAGCAGCAGCAGTTGGCTCATTGATGATTCTAAGTACATTGAGACCAGCAATAGTTCCAGCATCTTTGGTAGCCTGACGCTGAGAATCATTGAAGTACGCAGGTACTGTGACAACTGCATTGGTATTGGTCTTCCCAAGATAAGCCTCTGCGATTTCCTTCATTTTTGTCAAAACCATAGAAGACACCTCCTCTGGATAAAAGCTTTTTGTCTCTCCCTTGTATTCTACTTGGACCTTGGGCCTGCCAGCATCATTCACCACCATGAAAGGCCAATGCTTCATATCAGACTGGACAACAGCATCATCAAATCTCCGTCCAATCAGGCGTTTGGCATCAAAAACTGTGTTGGTGGGGTTCATCGCAACTTGGTTCTTGGCAGCATCACCGATCAATTGTTTGGTGTCCGTGAAGGCGACATAACTTGGGGTGGTCCGGTTTCCCTGATCATTGGCAATTATTTCCACTTTCCCGTGCTGGAAGACACCCACGCAGGAGTAGGTGGTGCCAAGATCAATGCCAACTACAGGTCCCTTAGACATGGCTGCTTACGTGTAGGCCTGGCTCGGGTTGAGAAGAAGACAGCAATCCAAAGATCTGGCCCCGCGTTCAATCCATGAGCTATTCTTTAATGGTTCCCAGCAAAGTAAAAACAAAAATTAAGGGAAAGCACTTACATCCTCTTATAGACATGTGACAGAGTAGTTTCACATCTGTTGGAGTAATACCAAAAAATAAAACTGGACCTTCTGCATGTCTTGTTTTATTTATTTTATTTTAATAGGAGATCATTTTATATGTATAGTCAGGGTACTCCTGAGAAACAGAACCTGAAGGGTCTATATATGTTTATCTCTATATATCTATAAACTTATTATATGTTTATGTCCACGATCCTTATTATAAGGAATTAGCTCATGAGATTATAAGGTAATTCATCAACAGGACGAGTCAGCAAATTAGAGCTACAGAAGAGCTGATGGCTTAGTTCCAGTCTGAGTTTGAAAGCATGAGACTAGAACCAATGGTACAAGGGAGGGTTTATGCAAAAAAAACCCTCTAAAATCCAAAAAAATAAATAAAGCCTGTCTTCTCTAATTTTTTCTCCCCAACCTTCTAACATTTGTCCCTTGTTTTGTGTGTAACAGGTGGTGAATTAACTCAGCTTCCAACTCCTACACCCCCACTGTACTAGTGCTTAAAATAGAAAAATAAGCATGTCCATCAGAGGTCACTCTGTGCTAATCCAGAAAAGTTGTCAGGGTTGGGGATGGGAGGGGATACACAGGAGAAGGATGGCACATATTCTTGTGCTCTGGTGAATCAGATTTTTCTTTTAGGGAGATTTAATAGGCAGTAAAATCTCTTCTAACTTAGAAGACCCAATTGACTTACACCCTGAGGCTAGTAAGTACCTCTCTAGGATTGAAAAAGAGGCCAGGTCAGAGGACTTTCATTAGAAAGACTATTCTTGTGTAAAATGAAAAGCATAAAGACATCAAAATCCTAAAACAATATAGGAATATCAATTCATTCCACAAACAAGTGTTTATGAACATCTGTGTTCATAAAACTGCATTAGCCTCTGCCACTGAGATGCTAGTTAATCTGGAAAGACAGAAAATGACAAATACAAGGTATTATACATTGTGATAAATAATTAGAAGCTAAATTCTATGATGCAGACATTAGGAGTCATGAAATGAGGGAAGGAGCATTAGTGTGGTGGAGAAAAGGGAGCCAGGAATTCTTCCAGGAGATGAAGCAAAGTTAGCCATAAATAACAAGTAATATGTGAATAGGCATATATTATGGAGGACACAAGGATCCAGTTATGGATAATTATATTCAGAACTCCAGGCAATCAGCATATGATCCTCTTCTTGGAATAAGATGAACTTATTCAGCTGAGAACTGTGAACTGAGAAAATTCATACCCACTCAAAAGAACTATCCCATAGCCTTAGAGTACTCATTTTATCACAATAATTTGTTAGGTATTCAAAATGTCATATCAATTTAAAAAATATATCCATGTGATCTATACATCAGATTTTTTTTGGGGGGGGGGGCATCCAGAATCTCAACTTTCCTGTTCACATTCCCTTATTTGTTCCCAGTCACAGACTGCCACAGTGATATCTGCTTCTTTGCTCCTGTTTTATTGCTTTTCCACTCATTAATAAATACAAGCAAAAAGGAACAGCATAACTTATTTACAGATAAGATGCTTACTGTTTATGATCAATAGTGTTATCTCTCTTGAATCCAGCAACTCAGCTAGAACCATAACAGCCAGAATTTATTACTGGTAAATCAATATTATGTTCCTTTGCCATGCATCTCTTTCAGAATCTGTATAGTGTAAGGATTATCATCATATAATGAAGTCCATTCTCTTCTAGAAAGCTGCATGGTTTTGGATATTGCAAACCTGGGAATTGAGTTTTCACCAGAGAATCTATACTATATTTTCAGTGAGTGGTGTGTATGTCACTTAGTGGTAGCCACTGTGGCTGGTCCTGAAGTGGACTTGAGAGTGAGTACCTGTTGTAAGAGAAAATACTTACACATTTAAGGGCAATATGTTGAAGCTAAACAGTTATTTCTTTTCTCTGTCATGGGTGCCGGTAAGAAGTATTCCATTCACAAACTAAGGCTCTTTTTTCCCATTGATTTGTTTCCTGGGGAATTTTATTGTCAGGGATATGGAGTTCTGCTTTAATTTCTAGATTCCTATGATGTGAAACTCCCTGGTATGTTTTAGGAACTACAGCATGTTAGGCCAACAGAGAAACAGTACTTGCCCTAAACAGTACTTAGATGATCTTCACTTTGATTTTGACGGATTATGTAGCAATCTCTGTGAGATTTAAGCATCTACATTCTCAGGGTTCCTGGTCACAGCTGTAGTCAGTTACCCTGACAGGTGCAAATATTGTATGCAATGAAACACTTTCTTTTGCCGGGGTCATGAAAGACTGTAAGGCTTCTAGGAGATCCATGAAAACTGATAGCATCCTTGATAGGTCTGCTGCTTAGAGATCTCATCAGCATCTACCTCTGTCATAACGTATAATAAAAAGAAAAACACTGGAAAACGGACTTGTTTCAGGAGGTGACTGTGACATTTGCATAATCAGATAAGATTCTATCATTGTTATCATAGCAACAGGATGCTGTCTTCCTTCTGAGACCGCCTTGGTGGAAATGATTTTAAGCAATTCATGTTCTCAGCCTGCCTGCCTCCCACACCAACATATTCTCACTGGCTTGTATAACCACGGAAAATGAGTTTGCATTTTCCTTGATGGCTCTGGAAATGTGACTCAAAGGGGTTATTCATAGAGCAAAATGGCAATGGAATGAATTGATGGACTTATCTGAGTCATTTAGAAATTAATTATAAGTTTTTGGTGTATCTTAACAGTGAGAGATATGTCGAGGTGTGAGCAGCAGAGGAATAATAGCCGCTTTGACACTCAGAAGGGCCACCTGATGTGAACTACTGTCATCTGCTAGAACATATACACAGGCATCTATATGGGAATTTTGCCTCATGGGACGACTTTGCTATTTAATCTTACAGGACACTGTACTGTTCATCAAAAGATTTAAAGTTATTTGGATAGGGCATTAATGGCACACACAAGGCAACACTGAAGTAAAGTCCCCTAACCCAAATAAGTTGAATGATAATGAACCAAACTGTCCGTCCACATTTTGTGTTGTTGTATTTGTCAATGTAGATTTTTCCCCAAATACTCATAGTTCCTTCCGAGACCAAAATGTATCCTAATGGTATTTGGTAGGCATCATAACTTTCTAATTCTCTTTAATTGGTTAATCTGATTTAGTTATCATGTCCTATGGTGTATACATTCCCTTATTGAGTAGATATAGACAAATTTCCTATATATACCTGCAGCCCTTCTCCTCAAACAATTTTTTTTTTTTTAAGTTATGGTGATTCCCAGAGGGAAGGTGGATGGGAGAATGGGTGAAATAAATAAGGGGGATTAAGAATACACTAATCATGATAGCACTGAGTGATGTAAAGAGTTTTTGAATCACTATATTTTGTATACCTGAATCTAGTACAATACTACGTGTTAATTATACTTAAAAGAAAAAAAAATGCTATGTGATGAAAAAGTTGTCTGCAAAAAAAGTTGTCTGGCACTATTTCTATAGTAGATCATGGTATGTAAGAGCATGGATTTGGGGTTAAATGAGATCAGAGTTTAAATACCACATCCGCTCCTTGCTTGCTGGCAAATTTTGGACAACTGAAACTTGTTAAATTTGAATTTTTTCATTTTACCAAATATGTGAACACAGTATTATACTAGGTCATACATTAAACCAGTAGGGCTTTTGTGAGGATAGTTTGATTTTAGAACAGTTCTTCGAACAGTATCTAGTTTAATTACTCAATATTTATTATGAACTATGGATAAAAATATAATATTCACAAGCACATAAGCTACATTTACTAAGTAAGGGTAACTACCTAGATTCACTAAATACTCTTCCTTGTCAGAATTCTATTCAGAACTAGGGACAAAAAGTCAAGTGCACTTTACATATTTAACTTCACCCCTTGGTATTTATTTTTGGTGATCTGGGTTCAGTTTCCTTCAGGATAGTATTATCTTTGTCCTCAAAGTATCATGCCTGGAATGCTGAGGTCATGAGTTTTATAATTGTGCTTCATTCCCAAAACTTTAGACAATCTCCAACTATAGTATTTACTTATGATTTCACAATTTATAAATTTTTTTTTTCTTTGCAACTTTTTTTTTTAAATTTTTTTTATTTCCAGCATAACAGCATTCATTATTTTTGCACCACACCCCGTGCTCCATGCAATCCGTGCCCTCTATACTACCCACCACCTGGTACCCCAACCTCCCACCCCCCGTCCCTTCAAAACCCTCAGATTGTTTTTCAGAGTCCATAGTCTCTCATGGTTCACCTCCCCTTCCACAATTTATAAATTTATTAATGTTTTTGATTCATTAAAAGGAGTAAAGATACATCCACCTTCAAATAAAATTCAACCCAAGGGATAACTGTGAATAGAAACTGTGTCCACTGAATTGTCAAAAATTAGTCATTTCTGTTTTACATGATTAACTAAAACAACTGACTGGTGACTTCTTGGAAATGGTGGTTCCTCCAGGGCCACCCATGGGTCCCTTGGCACCCTAGTTGGAAAACAGTGCTCTACATAATTGACAAATGATTCTCACTCGTGAATAAATAACTGTGCTGACCTCCAGGCTGTTGCCCATAAAATACAGTACAAATTCCTTCTATTTTTTACTTTTTAATCTTTCTTAAAGTATTTTACTATTTTTCCCTTCTGTCAAAACATATCAATGTTATTTTGAAAAACTTTGATCCATAATGCCACTGTTCCACCTTTTCTTCTTTTTCTGTATAAATATCCATCATTGCTGACATTTAACATTCACGAATGATTGTAGCAGATTTCACTTATGCATGATTGGGTAAGATTTTCTAAATTTAGACATGTGTTTGGTTTACCAATAAAATTTCCCAAATTATTTATATTCATAGATTGATATGTTAAAACAATCATGTTTATTTTTATAGACTAAGTTCGACTAAGATATTTAAAATATTTTCCCTCAGGTTATAAATACAAATATATGTTTTCCTGTCAATTAAAACAAACTACTAAATCATTACAATAGACATGTCACAAAATCTTATATGAAATACATTCAGAGAATTTGAATGAAATAACTTGAGCAATGTCTTTTGATAAAACTGGATTATACTTCAGTGTGACACCTTTATATCTGTTGGATTGCTTGTTCTTTTAATATTTCACCCGCTATAGAATTAGCTTTGAAAGATCAGATTAGACTGCACATTACAGCTCTGTATAAACGTGCCTACCAGTTTAGTGTTAACTCAAGAGTTAGCTGAGGTGTTTTTTTGTTTGTTTGTTTGTTTTTTGGGGGGGATGTTTCTATTGTAATTGAAGTAACCTGTGGTTAGTTCCCACAGGAAATTAAAGTAGAATCTCATTAGAACATATAATGTTTTGGTAAATTTCCTCTGTATGATTGAGGGAAGTATCTACTAGTCCAGAAATATATTTTAATTAAAATATTTTGGGTTACATATACATCCATAGCCACATATTGGGGGGGTCTTTCCCTATAGTTTTATTTATCATAAACCACTGTTTGGTTGATTTAGACCCAGGGACAACTATTACTGACATATTCAAAGGACAGTACTGAAGCATGGTTTCCTCTAAATTCAGTCTTGCTGCTTGAGCTAAAAGGAGAAGGATATACACAAGCATACATGGACATATGTACATACACACACACATGTTCACATATATGTCCTGTGTTTATATGATGTAGATAGATGAGCATGCATATGCATGTGTAAGTATATTTGCCTAACACATAATTGAATAAATTACACATTTTATTTTGGCTATCAAATAGCCTAGTAATCATAAGTCATGGGAATTTCTATTTAGATCAAGTATAGAGGTCAAGGAAGGAGAAATGGCTATATATCCAGGCATGAAGAGCAACCAATCCAGAGGGCCGAGGGCAGTAGACCCAGCACAGACCTATGGGTTGAGAGCAATGTGCCTACTTCTATAGGTTGCCTAGCTCTGTACTGCCTAGTGGTATAGATACTGCACCCTAGACACTCTTTCTCAAGACTCACTCAGCTACTACCACTAATTTTTATGGGTGTTACATTCTTACCAAGTAAATTGGAGACAAATCACACAGGTATATTTGTAGTCTGAATGGCAGGTCCTCCTCTGTTCCCCGATTCTTATTTATTGTCATGTTCCTCTGAATATGAAGCAGAACCTCCTGACAGCACATACAGAATTCTTATGTGCCTTGCCAAAAGGCATCCCATCTGGGCAGACCAAACAGAAGAAGGCATGAGTCCCCTACCCCCTCCCAGAGAATGCAGACTATTTCACAGAGTGCAAAGCTGAGTGGGCTTAGTGAGGGAAGATTTTTGCCTCCACCTGCAGGCTCTCAGCCAGCCATCTTTGTGCAAGGCACAATTGGCAGAGCTCTCTCTGTGTGTCACCCTTAATGAGAAGCCTGCACTGGGCCACATGACTTATGCTATAATAACTTGTAATGGCTTAACCTAAGTTAATTTGCTTAGACCCCTGCTGTAATTCTTAACATAACTAGTCTATGTTGTTTTGGGACCTTGCCAAAATCAGGGAGAGTGCTCTCCTTTTTACAAATCTTCCTGTTAATTAATTGCTTACTTTTTTCAAAGCTCTGAGATGAAATTTCAGAACATTATGAAGTAGGAATAATTTGAAAGATTTTTTTTTTCAAATGCCTTTTTGGAATCTTTCCAAAACAAACAGGGTTGACTAAGAGGTTTGCCAAAGTCAAGTTTAATGGCCAGTATGTGGCAACTACTTCAAAAGAGGATATTTCCTGTCCTCTCCTCTGTAATCTTTTCAGAGACAGAAATTTTCAACAGGAATGACATCCAATTACTATATCCCCCCTCCCTTTTTTGAAACACTCAAAGCAAGGACTTCTGTAGTCTCTAAATATATATTTCTTAGGTAGAAGAAAAGACTTCCATTACTCTTTTTCCTGTTAAACAACATGGATAAAATCTCTCTTGGGCTGGAACATTCATAGTAGAGACAGGTTATTTATCCTATTTCTTCCCCAAGGAAGGAAAAAAAAAAAATAACTGGTCTGGCTCAGGTGCAAAAAGCTCCCTCACTGAAGCCAGTAGCATTCCTGACTGTGTTTAAGGTATAAATTACTTTAAAGGTTTTGGTGTTATGTTGACCTGGATTCAAATTCTGCCTCTGACACCTTGAAGGAGAGTGTGAAGTTTTCTGGGATACACAAATGAAGTTACTAAATAACATTCTTTCTGTATATAATGTAATCCATAATTTCATTGAGTACAAAATCCTCTAAGAAATCAAAATGGCTTTCCAATAGTCTGAAAATATCTACATGTTTGAAATATAAAATACACCTATGAAAGGAGAGCCTTCTGAGTAACTGCTTTCATTTTAAGCAAGTGAAACTTCTGCTGACTTTGGCAGCATCTACCCTAGAACTGGAAAATACCAAAAGATCTTTGTGGCCACTGCACAAGGTTAATCTGGCCCCCTCAAGTGCAACTCACTGTAAAAATATAATAATTTATCTAAGACTCATTTTACTGAACTCCCTCTAGATTTAGTAAGGTAGATATCTACCATTGGAAATAAATTAAGCAATCTGTGAACCAGAAAGGTAGATTTAGAACATGTATCAATGTTCATGGGCTGTACATGTATAAATGTTACGACTGGTCAAGAAATAAGTATCTTTTGACTCCCCCTGAGGTAATGGTTTTAGACTTCTCTAAAGAAGATGAAACTTGAGTTGCAAGATCCTCCCAGATGCACACACAGCAATCCAGTGACAGAATGCAGCATGTCAGTGACTGTTAAGCTTTTCTCTGCCTGTTTGTTAGTTCTCACAGTTTATGTTGACAAACGACTTGTAGTCAGCAAGTTCTTATTTAGAAAGCTACCTGCGGATGTTGTTTCTGGTGAAATACGGGCTTGAAGCATCACCTCTATTTTCTTATGCAAGATTAGGACATTACATACACAGAAAAGTTGTGAGATATACAGTAGTGGGATACATTAACTAATATGCAAATAAAATCCTCATGATTCGGCTTATAAAGATTTTAAAATAATAAAAAGTCCAATTAAGGCCCCATATCTGTCACACCAATAAAACATGGTGAAATACATTAAACCAGAGATGTGAACTATTTATTGTCACAGAGAGAATGAATAGACGCTGTCTGTATGAGGGTACTTTCTGAAGCAATAACTGGTTAACAGGACAATTTAGATATCTTACTTAAATTGAGTTTATATTTCACTCTGAATTTCAATATTACATTAATGACTATTGTAATGAACTCATTAAATCTGAAAGTCAATGTTAATTTATTATCAGAAGACTTTTAGTGAATTACATTGGCAGGTGAGAAAAAATGGTTTAATATTATCTATTTGATTATTTCCTAACCTTTGCACAGATTCTAAAGCAGTTTCTGGTTGCTAAATTCTTATTTCAGATGTAATTACCTGATACCAAAGTATACTTTTTAATGGAAAATCATAGCATAACCATCCACTGTTATTTTTACCACATCTTTTCATGGAAAACACATCTTATATTTAGTTTGTTTATGGAATGATAAAATCAAAATATTTAAAAAGGCTTTGTGGGGGGAATCAGTGTCCTGATTACCCTTCCTTATCCCTGTTTCCCAAATGCCTCAATGGGAATTAATGACTAAACTTTCTTGTCTACATTTCTAAAGTTTACTTGCATATTTGTTTGTAGTATATTCTGATGTGTTCTAATTTTTTTAAATGTTCTGATGTGTTCTAATTTTTTTTATCTAGGATTTCTTTCTGTGACAGTTATAGGTCTTATTCTAGAACCTACCTTCTACAATTACTCTGAATATGTGGTGCATGCATTACACAAACATATGTAAACATCTATATGTACTTCACCTCCTATGCTTTTTATATAATTTTATTAATGTTTTAGGAAAATTTTGTGTTTGCATTATTAACACAAAGTAAATATTATTCAGTGTTAAGTCATGCAGTTCACGATGATTATATTTTCTTTTTCAAACACATTTCTGTTGACTCTGGAGGTAAAAATCGCCTTGCTTGTCACTTGATTCACTTTGTCACTATCAGTATTCAGCCGAAAATCCTACAAGGAAAGTATAAATCTCTGTCCAATATATTTTAAAAATCACATAATCTATTAGATAGTATATTATTTTCATGGCTGTATTTTTTCTAGATACTTTTATATCCTTCTCACATCTGGACCAGCTGCTTTCTAGGTCTGCTGCATGCTGTGACCCTGGGAGGGCCTTTGTTCTAGCCTACAATTAGCATGTTATTATGTTATGTTATATTACTATATTGTTATAATTATTTTAAAAAACGTAACAACATGGTGTGAATGGGAAAATTTTTGAAAATGTGTACACCTAAGATTTTTTCTTTTAATCTTCATCTCATACATGACTGAAAGTCTAACTAGGTATTAAAAGCTTGTTTGAGAATCATATTACCTCCAAATTTTGAAGATAGTATTCCTTTATCATCTAGCTTTTTACTGTTGAGGAGCCTAATTCCATATGTTTGAGTCAGACTGTGTGACATTTATTTTTTCTTTGTTTTGTCCTCAAAATCTCCTTTTTATTCTCAACTATTTAGAAATGTCCTGATGATACAGTTTGAGTCATTTCTCATTCACTTTCCTGGCAAGTGATAAGCCCTTTCAGTCTATAAAGTCACATTCTTTTTTCTCTGGTATTTCCTTGGTAGTTTCTTTCTCTTATTTTCTCTGATCCTATGTCTGGTGCCCCGCTCACAGAGTAAAATAAGAGAAGGGTGAACGATGGAGTTCCTTGATCAACCTTCTAATTTTCTTTTCTGTTTTCCATTTCTTGGTCTTTTCTGCCTGCTGAGAGAGTTCCTCAAAAAAAAAAAAAAAAAGAGACATATAAAAAGAACCCTTAAAACTTTGTTATTTTCTGAATTTAACTATTTATGTTGTTCAAGTGTTGTCTTGTTGTAACACAGGTGCAAAATTTTCTCCCACCTCAGTGAAGCTTTTGCCTCATTTTGCCTCTCCTCCCATTTTCATCCTGTTTCCTCAGTGTGGCTTTCCTCTTTCCACTTTGTTCTGTCTTCCATATTAGAGGCTTTCCTAAAACGCCTGGTCTCCCAGGACTTTTGCTCATTTTTTTTAAACTTTTTTTTTTAAGATTTTATTTATTTATTTGACAGATAGAGATTGCAGGTAGGCAGAAAGTCAGGCAGAGAGAGAGAGAGGAGGAAGCAGGCTCCCCGCTGAGCAGAGAGCCGGATGCGGGGCTCGATCCCAGGACCCTGAGATCATGACCTGAGCCGAAGGCAGAGGCTTTAACCGACTGAGCCACCCAGGCGCCTCATTTCCGCTCATTTTTTCAAGTGAGGAACTAAACTCAGACTGGAAGAACTGGACAGGGGTAGGGCTTGCCGAGTGATGTGTTGTAAAACGGGATGTTCTCAACTCCAGCTGCTGCCATTAACAAATTAGCCCCAGCTCTGTGGCCTGAGCAATACGAATTTATTATTCTATAGTTCTGTTGGTTAGAAATCCAACACAAATTTCACTGGACTAAAATCAAGGTACTGGCAGGGCCATGTTGCCTTCTGGAAGTTCTAAAGCAGAATCCATTGACTTCCTTTTTCTACCTTCCAGAAAGAAGCCACCCACATTCCCTGGCTCCTAGACCTCTTTCTCCCTCTTCAAGTCTAGCAGTGGTGAATGGATCCAATTCTTTCCACATCCTGTCATTTGAACCATTCTTCCATACTCATACCACCTACTGACTACTGCCAGGAGAAGGGATCTGCTTTTAAGGCCCCACATGATCAAATTGAGGCTATGTGGGTAACATAGGATGATTTCCTTATCTTTAACTTATTCTTCTTAATCATAGCTGCATGTCTCTTTTGTCTTGCAAGGTAACATATTGATATCATTCAGGGATTAGAATCTAGAGATCTTTGGAGTCCATTATTCTACCTACCAGAGGGAATCAAGCAGAGATCCAGCTGTTCTGTTGGTAAACAGTTTTTAGTAGTTGTAGTTCTTTGCTATTTGAGTGAAATATATGTTTTTTATTCTCCTTCCTTTCATATGTAAGCCTGTGTGCCAGCTTTCTGAAGGAGTCAAATGTGGGAAAGTGATGGGGGTCAAGTGATTAGGATGCAGAGTTCCTTCATCTGTGCCTGGTGCACTTAAATTCAGAGACTTTCTCATGCAGTCTCTGCAGAAAGCAAAACTGCAAGTGTGCTTAGAGCTAGGGACAGGCAGTCAGTTCTCCACAGAAGACGGATATGGACTGTGAACGAGTTGTGTTATTCGTCAATCCTGTACTCTGAAGTCTTCCATGCCAGCTTCTTGACACCCACCAGCCTGAAGTCACTTAGCTTTCAGCTTTCCCACATCTGCAGAGTTACACTGTAAAATCTTTCAAAATTTCGTTGACATTTCTCATTTGCTACCATTTCCTCTGCTATTCTCTGGCCTTATCCATTTTCAAACACTTTATTATCTTTTCAGTGAGTTTACAGCAGACAGTGAAGGTCAAGGTATGTGTTCAATATATCGCTTGAAACTAGATTTCAGTATGCAAAGAAATTAATGAAAACACACAGTTCCTTAGATCTCCCTATTAATAGTTTTTGCAACATCGTTTGCCTTATACTGAGTCATTCTGACAATGTAGTATTATGTAGTATTATGCATGGTATGAAGGATTTACAGTTGAGATATAGCTAAAAGACCTTTATGCAAAATAATCTGTTTTTTGATTGGATATGTCTAAAGTATTTATTTTGAAAGAAAAGTGGAATATTGAACTCCAGAGAAAAAGAGAGGATTGGTCATTCTAAGATAAAATTCTGATAGAATTACCAAATAAAATGCACCAAGATTTTAGTATGCCCTCATTAAAATCTAAGTATCTGCATCATCCTTACTGAAATCTATTGACTTATCTTGATAATTTTGTTTTTTCTAATTTAACATGTTTTATACCAGAAGAAATGCTGTTGTATTATTAGAAAAAGAACAGTAAATAATTATAATAATCCATGGAATCTTTAACTTCCTTTTTTAACATTGTTATGAGAATAAGTGAAATAAAATTCATTTTTATGATGTATAAAAACAAAATATTTCCCAAAATAAAAAGTAGGGCCAAATACTAAAATTCATGTGTTTTCTTTGCCACCTTATATTTCATTTTAGAGCCAATGATATAAATATTAAATAATTGGTTCCAGTGTGTGATTTGGAAGCAAAACTTTTTGCAAGTTCAATTACTTTTAAACATGAAAAAACAAATTGCTAGAAGGCATTTGGAATGCCCCAGGCTCAGACATAATGAACAAACCCTGTCTGATCTCTAGAGTATTACCTTTGGTAGAGTTTTTCTTTTGTTTGGAAACTTTCATTTTTCTTAAGATTCTAAAATTACAGGTTGTCAACACATATGGTGCGTCTTGTAATCTACAGCATGTAAACAGTAGGCAAAAAAATACATGGGTTTATAAATATTAGTGAAAATAAGATAAAAGTAAAAGAAAGGGTAACTACTAGTCTTGAAAAATAACATTATAGAGCCTTAGATTCATGATAAAGGAAAGTATAAGGCAAGATGGGATCTTTGCAAAACAAAACAGTGTAGAAAGTAAGAAAGCTAAGACAGTAAATTATAGGCTGGGGGAGAAAGTATTTGCTAAGAGACATTGGAAACATTCAAGTTAAATGTCCCTAAAGCTTGGTTAGCTAAGGTGTCCTTCAAGCAGGTGGAGACCAGGCAGGAACCATGATAGCAGGAATTAGTCCTGCTAGATATCAGCAATACCGAGGTATATGACTCTGTGAAATCAGTTTCAGGTAATTTGTTCACTAAAAAGGCACTACCAAGAAACTATTGTGAAAAGAGGAAGGAGATACTTGGGGTGACCAAAACTCAGCAATGAGACTTAGATATAAGGAAGAGTATTGGAGCACTAAATAGGGGAACACAGAGTACAGGTAAGGGAATATTAAGTTTTGAGACAATATATCAAGTCTATGTCAATGACACTAATATAGTGACACTAATATAATGAGACCTGATGGCTGTATGTTTCCTATCCAGATCAGAATTTTTTGTAACAAGCCCACAAGTACACTTCAGATAGAAGGGCTAGGGAAGGTAGGGACTGACAAAAAGAAAAATCCATCAATCTTTACCAAGTTTATTTTCTGAGGCTTTGAATTAAGATGTATTTGGATATTAGTTTAGTCCCAAGTTGACAACAAATACACTAGGTTGAATTTCATGATCAGGGACTGAATATTTGACTTAGGATATTGACAAGCTCAATGGTTCTTTTTTTTTTTAATTAATTTTTTATTTTTTATAAACATATATTTTTATCCCCAGGGGTACTGTGTATTAGAACTACCAGAATCTTAAAAAAAAAAAAAAATACTGACGCCTGGACCTTCTTAAATCAGATTCTCTGCAGGTAGGGCTTCAGCAGTACTATTTCTAAAGACTCCCCTCTTGATTCTAATGTGCATCTAGGTTGAGAACCACTGGACTAAACAAACCATTAAGAGGTCATTATTTTTCCTTAGATTATGATTCAAATGATTTTTGGAAACAAAGGTGACCTTGAGAAATTCTGGGAAAATTATTTAGTTCTATAAGTTCATGTAGAGCAAAGACCAAGGTTGCAAAATTCAGCAGTGAATAAAACTCTGAAAATCACTCTGCAAGTTTCAATTATTTTTTATAGTTCCTATGCATTTCTGTAACATACCCAGAAGCTACTCCAATGTCTCTTTTGCAAGTCCACTGAGGAAAAACAATACCTTTTTTGCAAATTGTTTCTCTTTCTACACACTAAGCATAAAGGAGGATAGAGGATATTATGTTGACATTTTAAGGAAAAGATTCTCCAACCATACACTTTAAATATCTTGCTAATTGAAGCAAAAGTAGTATATTTTTTTCTCTTTCCTATATTATCTGGAAAACTACCTTGATTATGGACTCTGCAGGCGTAGGAACAGCCTTCATCTAGAGAAGTAGAATTCATGATTTATTCACATCTGTAATGCTAATGAGTCGTCAGTCTATGAGGAAAATTCGAGTCTATCAGTTATTCCAAGGGTACTGAAAGCTTTCTTTACATCTAGCTGTTCATCTCTGTGACATTCCTGGAGGGCGTCTTTTGATAGTTGATTATTATTTGAAGTGGCAGGAGGCAGGCAACTTCAAACGAAGCAGCTTCTTCAGCCAGAACTAATAGTCCTGGGAAGATGCTTCCTATTCAAAATACACCTAAGTTTGTTGATTGTGACCACAGGAACTTGGGGGATATTATGAAACAGTGTGTATTAGGAAAAGAATGAAGTACTACAATCTCAGAAACAAGTTAATAGGAAGAATTAGTGCTATTTTCAATCAGGGAGACTTGCCAAAAATGCAGTTTGTGAAGGATGTGACTAATTCTTGAATGGAATCAATGAATTCATCTCTCAAAATGTAAAATGGTAGTACTACAGAATAGAGGTTTCTCCAAAACAGGTGTGGATAACCTGGGTAAGAAAGTAAATAAACTAATTTGCTTCAACCCAAATGGTCTAATTTTTATTCCCTTCCATGCTGGTATTCTACATATTCTTTTATTTGACAGAAACATTTGCTACTGAAACAGTAACAACTCTAATAATAAAAATTATAAGACCCACTACTGGAAAGGATCCAATTAGTGTTGCCACATATAACCTTAAAATGTGTATCTACAATATGTACACAAAAGTAGCAGTGTCTAACACAACCGAGCACATGATTTGTGTAGACTGCTCACCTCACACCAGGCAAACATATCCTGCTGCGCTTTTCTGGACTCCGCCCTTCCATTCTGCTATTTATTGCCCCTTTCCTTTCTTTTCCTTGGCAGTTAACTATGAAGTGTGGTGTTAACACTCCTGCCATGACTCTGGCCCCACTGGCCACTCCTCAGTTTCCATACCCACTATGTGAGACTAATTTCCCTTTCTCTTTGTTCTAGCTCTTTGGAATCCCTGTGTACCTTATTTT
Source organism: Mustela erminea (assembly GCF_009829155.1). Taxonomy (NCBI): domain Eukaryota; kingdom Metazoa; phylum Chordata; class Mammalia; order Carnivora; family Mustelidae; genus Mustela; species Mustela erminea. The sequence goes on along the minus strand of NC_045628.1, from coordinate 50,911,180 downwards.
CACTTGGTTTGTGAAGATTCAAAAATACTGAAGAGGTCAAGAACACAAATAAATGAGGCTCAGAGCTAAAGGCAAAACTACTGATGATCTGATTTGCTGTGTTTCAGGCACTTACTAAAGTAGCTAGAAAAAGGCTACTATTTGCTACTGCCGTTAGGTACCTGTAGAAAAAGCAATTCCAAAATATCCGCAGCAAGTCTGCAGTTGAAAGGGAAGCCAAGCATATTACAAATCTTATATCCAGAATGAAATTATTTTGTAAGAAGTCACACATCTGTGAACAACTCTTATAAGTGCATCTGGGTGTACATCTGTTTGTCTTAGTTGACTCACAAAACCTGGTTTTCTGATGACCTAGCAACTCTAAAATTTAAATCCCTATAAACTCACTGAAGGGCTAGAAAAATCATCAGAGCTGGAATCCACTCCAAGCAATCATCTGCTTAAGCCCCATTCACACAAATCCACCATGGAAGCCATCAAAAGGATAGGGAATAATATCTTAAGAGCTGAAAATGGAAATTGCTTCTTGGATTTCAGCTGTAATGATCTTATTCCACCATAATCCTTTACTCTGTAATTTTGCTTTGTGTATTTTCCCTGGAGGATGCGATCAACACACATTTCTTATATGTTCTTCTTATTCTTCATTTCTTTTGCAGCAGTATCCTCACATCCATGATCATATACTTGCAGATATCTAGTAAATAATCATTTAGCCCTCTCTTTCACAGGCTAAACTGCCTGTTATTTTTAGAGAAACTAATCCTTTGTATTACATTATGATACTGATAGATCAGTTGTTTGACAAACCAAAAGCTCCTATAGTTTCTCAAAGTCTTTGACATGCCCATAATTTCTATCTTACTTGTGTCTCCTATCTGAACCATCCTCAGCTTTCAACTCCCTTACAGGGCACCAATCCAAATAGAATAAATTTTTGTGAGCATTCCAAAAGAAATAATTCACTGAAAATGAAATAATTAACTCTGTTCTCTGCATTTCAAGTTTCCTAGTTTCTATCGGCATTTTTAGTGAAAGTACAAGTCATGTCAGCATGCTGGCCCCTGACTCTGCTTTACTTTTACCAATTTTCCACCACCTTTATCCATGTAGTTTGATGTGCATACCTAAGTATATTAAGTTTTCCATGTGTCTGATCAACTTAATTTTGGTTCGAGTGTTTCATTATATTGTTTTATGACTGCTAGTATTTTAGTTCAAGAATTATAATTCAATTACATAAAACAAAATATATCTCTATGATCTTTAGGTATATATAACAGATAAAACATAATACTTGTTCTGTAGTCTCCATTGTTAGAGATTGTCAGCAAATTAAACATGTTAACACTAACCAGATTATGGTAACTACTCTAAACATTGAATAAAAATCTCTAAGTTTTCATGTACTTAAAACTCCATAGCAATCAGTATTTGGAAATTAATCAACTTGGATTTTTCCAAAAGCTTCATGAGAAACTCACAGGGTTTATAAGCAAACACTAACCAAAGGTCATGTAGTATTGTCATACAAAAGAGACTAGATAGAGAAGATATTGAAGAAGTGTGCTGGGCAAAAGCAATTAATTGCACCCAAGGGAGACAACAGAAGCCAAACTGTTGGCAGAGAGGGCTGATCAAGGACCCTGGAGACAGGAAATGCTTTCCCACCAGCCTTCAAGTTTGATGGCAGAGGCCCTTCAAAATCCCATGACTTTATTGAATCGTCATCATCCCACAAAATATGCCTACTAAACTTTTGTAAGCCTCTTTTTAAATAAAAATAAATTATGTCTGTAACTTTGTGATAAAGAGTTCTTTCTAGGACGCCTGGGTGGCTCAATTGGTTAAGCGACTATCTTCAGCTCAGGTCATGATCCCAGAGTCCTGGGATCGAGTCCCACATAGGGCTCCCAGCTCCATGGGGAGGCTGCTTCTCCCTCTGACCTTCTCCCTTCTCATGCTCTCTCTCTCAAATAAATAAAGAAAATCTTAAAAAAAAAAAAAAAGAATTCTTCTCAAAAAAAAAAAAAAAAGAGTTCTTTCTAAGCATGTGATTCTTTGCTCTAAAAACATTCTTGGGGCACCTGGGTGACTCAGTGGGTTAAAGCCTCTGCCTTCTGCTCAGGTCATGGTCCCAGGGTCCTGGGATCGAGCCCCGCATCGGGCTTTCTGCTCAGTGGGGAGCCTGTTTCCTCCTCTCTCTCTGCCTGCCTCTCTGCCTACTTGTGATCTCTGTCTGTCAAATAAATAAGTAAAAACCTTTAAAAACATTCTTAATTAACAAATAAAACAAAATCATCCAGGATCTTGATGATATGTGGACCTCAAATTAAAGGGTAATGTACCACACATAGAAAAGATAGATAATACCAGTAAAAAAAATCAGCATCTCTTAAAGAAATATGGTCCAGTGACGCATGCTCTTATAAATGCTAATTTGCATATCTACCAGTTGTTACCCCTTCGAAGGAATAGCCACAGCAGCAAAACCCTTCCCCTGGCATTAACACAGTTACTTATTCCCTGAGTTCTTCTTTGGTTTGGAACCTCCTGATCTTAGTTCAGTATAGGAGTATAGCCAGAATTTTCTATCACAAGAGCTTTCTATTCAATTGTTCTATAATCCCCTTGTATTCCAGGTGGCACTTTACATTTTCCTGGTGAGTGTTCCAAAAGCAGTATAAGGGTAGAGAGCCTGTGTTGTACGTTTTGTATCCCTAGAAGCTCATGCTCTAGGTAGAAAGCAGTTACACTCACACTTGAATAATGTGGAACAGACTTTCATTTATATAATCTTCTTGAGTCTTACATTATTGATATCAAATAGCCACAAATAAGTATGGACTGGTGTTTTCCCAACATTTCCCTAAGCAAGTGAGAAATACATCAATAAAAGTAAAATGGATTTGGAAAACTAAGCCATGCCCAAAGACACTGAGGATCATCTGAAGAGAATGGTATAGTTGAGTCCTAGGATAACCTGTTAAATGAAATAGCAGCAGGGAGGAAGAGATGATGCCTCAAACACGCACACAGTTCCCAGACAGTTTGAAACATGGTACTGTCAGGAGGACAAAAACCTAGTCCCAATTACAGCCACTTTATAATATTTATTTCCTTCTTTTTTTTTCTATTACAATACATACTTCTTCTTTTTAAAGAGCTTGGGCAAAAGTGGAGTGCCCACATCTCTTTGGAAACCTATTCCTATGTAAATGAGAGCATTTGTTTTATTCAGATTATGACAAATCATGTCCTCTAGTAAACACTCCAAACAGCAGAGCTGTAGACTCTAAATCTCTGGGTGCCATATCAAGCACTAAAAAAGAAAAAAAAAAAATATATATATATATATATGTGTGTGTGTGTGTGTGTGTGTGTGTGTATAGGTGTGTGTTTGTGTGTGTGTGTATATATATGTGTGTGTGTGTGTATATATATATATAAAATACATATATATATATATGGCTGAATCATTTAAAATTAGACAGTACCAAAGCATTTGAATATATGCTGTAGGGAACAATTTTGCTTTGCATTAGGTAGCAGGATAAATACTTTTGTATCCTAATTTTGTGATTTTTCTGCCATAATAATGACATTCTGAAAATGGGGTACTGCTTTCTTGGGAGTTAGGAGCACTGCTACATCTGCTGACCTACAGAAAATTTCTAAACCATGAAAAGCCTAGGGGGAATTCAGTGCCAGGTGGCAGCAAGTATTTCTAGTTAGTGCTCCTCTCAAATGCCTGTCACTGCAGGTGAACAGCCACAGCCACTGACAGGGATCTGGAGGGCAGCTCCAATACAGACAGTAAAAGTTGCCAGCATTCTTTTGAGAATCCCTACTGACTTTTGAATATTCAAATTGTAGTTCACAGACATAGGCAACTTGAAGGAATGGCTACCATGAATTTGTTATTGCTTTAGCAGGTTGCAATTTTAAGTTGCCCTTGTCCCAATGACATTGCTTACTATGGCTTTTTACAGACAATAAGGACTTATGTTCAGCTGCTCAGTTTCTAGCACTTTGTTGAGATCTTATACAAAAGATATGGAAGTATTTTTCCTCAAGGAGTTTTTAACCAAGTTATTATTTCTTAACTTTTAAAATATTTTTTATTAAGGTAAAATTCACATGAAATACAATTAACTGTTTTAAAGTGCACATTTCAGTGATTCAGTAATATTCAGTGATATTCAGTAATATTCATAATGTGGTACAGCAACCAACTCTCTCTAGCTTCAAAACTATTTCACGTCCCCATTCAAATGCCCAATACCCATTAACTAATTACTCCCCAACCCCCATTCCCTGGTAACTCTTAATCTACTTACTATCTCCACGAATTTGCTTGTACTGAATATATTATGTTTATACTTTTAGAAATCATACTATATATCTTTTGTTTTCAGCTTCTTCCACTTAGCATAATGTTTTCAAGGCTGATCCAGGTTGTAGTATGTATTAGTACTTTGTTCTTTTTATAGCTCAATAGTATTCCATTGTGTGTGTTTGTGTGTGTGTGTGTGTACATATGCACCACAATTTCTTTATCATCATCTACTGATAGACATTGGATTGTTTCTACCTTTTGGCTATTATGCATAATGTGACTATAAATATTAATGAGTAAGTTTCCTTGTGGACATATAATTTCTCATGGGTATACAGTTGGGTCACATGGCAATGATGTATTTAACCTCTTGAGGAACCACAAAACTGTTTTCCTCAATGACTGCACCATTTTGCATTCCTACCACCAGTGTATGAGGGTTCGTATTTATCCAGATCCTTGCCAACAGTCAATACATATAAAATATTGATATGAATAACTAACCCTTATCATTTTACAACTTTGTGGCTATAAATAAAAAAAGAACTTTCAAATCAACAGCCTAACTTTGTACTTAAGAAAGTAGAAAAAGAAGTGCAGACTAACCACAAAGGCAGCAGAAGGATAAAAATAATAAAGATTAGAGTGGAGATAAATAGAGAATGGGAAAAAGATAGAATCAACAAAACAAAGCCTGTTTCTTTGAAAAGAACAACAAATTTTACAAGCCTTGAGTCAGACAGAGTAGGAAAAAGGAAAAAAAGACACAAGTAACTAAAATCAAGAAATGAAATTACTACTGAAAGTAAAGGAATAAAAAGGATTATATGATAATAATTCAAACAACTGTTCACCAAATTAGATAAACTAGGTAAAATGGAAAAACTCCTAGAAACACACAAATCTTCAAAACTGGCTCAAGAAGAAATAGAAAATCTCAAGAGACCTATAACAAGTAAAGAAATTGAATCAGTAATCAAAAACCTCTCAATGAAGAATAGTTTGGGACCAGATGGCTTCACTGATGAGTTCTACCAAACATTTAAAAAATTAACACCAATCTTACTTAAACTCTTCCAAAAAATGGAAGAGGAGACACATTTCCTAACACATTCTAGGACGCCAGCATTACCCTGAACCAAAGCAAGACAAAGATACCACAAGAAAACTACAGACCAATATCCCTTATGAATAGGGACACAAAACCCCTCCACAAAATACTGGCAAACCAAATTTAATAGCACATTAAAAGGACTAGACTCTATGACTGATGGGATTTACCCCCAGGAATATAAGGATTGCTCAAAATAAGAAAATCGGTTAATGTAACACATCACATTAATAGCATGAAGGGAAAGAAAAAAAGTTATATGATGATCTCAATAAACACAAAAGAGCATTTGAACAAATGAAACACCTTTCATGATAAAAGCTCTAAGCAAACCAGGAATAGAAGACTTTCTTAATTCCCTTTATAGCAGGTTAGTTTTGATGTTGCTGTTGTCTTTCCTTCTGTCAATTATTGACAACTTTAAAGACAATTTCCTTCAATTTAAATATGTAACTTATTCATCAGTTATTGCTAAAACTGTGATGCTTTAAATAAAATTTCCAATTCCAAAAGCTATAACTCCCCCAAATAATCATTATTCTTTCTTAACTGATGATAAACTGGGCTTAGTTCAAAGTTTTAGGCTGGGGTCTGTTTGACTTTACGCGTGTCTTTCATTTATCTTAGACCAATGAATAACACAGATATTGGGGCCAGTTCTCCTTAGTGAGAAATCATGGAGATTCAATATTATAAATAGAAATACATGCTGTTTCTTAAGGCCTTGACTCCAGATTAGCACATCTTCACTTCTGCTTAAAATAATTAATCAAAGGGTGTGTGTGTGTGGGGGGAGTATATTGCAAGCCTAGTATCAATGGAGGAGGTAAATATACCTCACACCCTCTGTTACACTACATCACATGGCAGCAGTGAATGGAGAACTGAGAATAATCCAATACACCAAAAGCCTGTCATAACAATAATGCAATATGGAATAAACAGCATATGGAAGGGGAGAGGGAGAAATAGGAATGAAGGGTGCTCGTAAAGAAAATGCATATGAAAAATAGGCTAGTTTCTGCAACATATTATCTCAAAATCTCAATGACTTAAAAAAAAGGGGAAAAAAAAAACTATTTCTCACTCACTCAGAATCAAGTATGAATGTTTTGATCTGCTGGCTTTTTGGGTCTCTCAACCAAGCAGTGACTTTGGTCTCCAGGCTGTTCCCATTTTCAAGTTTATGCTTCTGTCATCCATCTTGAGCCTGTAAAGGGAGAAGAAAAGAAGAAAAAGCATTTACTAAAAGCATTTTTGCCATGTAAGTGACACACCACTTTAGCCACATTCTATCAACCAGAGCAAGTCATAGGACTTCACCTACATGCAAAGGTAGGAGCTGGTAAATGCAATCCCTGACTACACATTATATAGTTAACTACATCACTACTCTAAAGGCAGCAGAACCACTGGTAATCCACTAGATCTTTGGCTTGGAAGAATGGAATGCAGATTTTTGATTAAGAATCCCTGACATTCCCAAAGTTAATGTAGAATAGAAGCAACTAAACTCCGTTTTGCTTTTATAAGAAAAACAGTGTGAGTTATTTTAAGTCAAACTACAGTGATTTCTAGATGAAAAAGTGAGGGCCATAATAATCACTAGCATCTACTTAATACTTTTGTTTTACTATTAACACATATTATTTATCTTTATCCCAAATTTTGTACATTTTTGGTTAGTATAATACCAAGAGCAACCACTATCAATAAATTTACAAAGACATACACTCAAACACACTATAAATAAGTCATAATGGAATCCTAAAACATGTTTTAGTAGCTTACAGGAAGATGATATAAAATAAATTTACAAAATTTATTTTTGTAAAAAGGGACAAAACAGGCACCTTATTTAAAATGTACAAATGTACAAAAATGTATAAAAATACAGAAATGTAAGAAAAAAGGTACAAAAACAGAATAGAAAGCTAGCAATTAATAAAATATCAGACTTAAGTGACATAACAATAATTTTCTTAAATCTAAGTGGTCTAAATATACCAATCTAAAGAAAAGGATTAGCAGATTGGACAAAAACATGATCTATGTGTCTTACAAGAAACTCACTTCAAATTACAGGACAAAAATAGGTTTAAGTAAAATGATGGAAAAATCTGTACCATACAAATGTTAAGCAAACAAGCAGGAGTGAATGGCTATATTAAATGAAGACTACAAAGTGAATTATTGGACACAATGATGGACATTGCATAATGATTAAAGGTAAAATCATTGCATAATGATACACAACTCTAAATGTGTACCAGCCAAACATCAGAGCCTCAAAATACATGAAGCCAAAATGCTGAAGGTGAAAATAGAAATAGACAAATCCACAATTATCATTCGGAACTTAAACACACCACTAGGGAACAGTCACTCAGGATTTGGGTTCATTCTAACTTCTTGCTTTGCCATTCTCTAGAGAATTGCCCTAGGTTAGGAAAATCTAGGTTACTAATCCATTCATATTTTAGAGTTAGAGAGGAAAATGATACTAAGTCCAGGGAAAGTTATTTTATGTATGAATGTACTTAAGCTAGTCAAAACATTTCACACATCACTCTAATTTCCTACAAGTTTGACATTGATCTCATAACCATAACTGGCCAAATGGGAACTATAACCTCTAACTGGATGCCCTATACCCAGAAACAAGGAAAGAAAAATTATTGGCTAGTTTATGAAGAATTGTGACATAGGAGACAAACGTGAGTACACAAAAGTCATAAATTTAAAGTAAGAATTTTATGGTTAGGACAAATAGAAAAAAAATGGAAAGGTCATAGACTTAAAACAACGAAATCATATGTTCACACCAACTAAAAAAGCAAGATTACTAGAGCGGTTAAAAAAAATAACTAAACAAAACCTGTAAAAAACATACTTGAACTATAAGAATGTAGATAGTTTAAAGAAATATAAACTCTATCTTTATCTGGAGGCATAGCTGGCCATATGTAAAAATTTAATGATCTCTTACATTAAAATGAGTGCATTTCATGTGCTTTGCTCTCTGTTGGTCGGAAAATGTTATATTCACCATGTCTGGGTTGCTCAAAACCTGCATATTCCAAAGAAAGTCCTATATATTTTCAGGCTTGACCCTCAGCCCACTCTTGGAAGATAACTTTTGAGCTCCTGAATATTCTGCCTGACGTGAGAGTTTTGTATCCCTAAAACCTTTCAGCTGGTAGTATTTAAAATGAATGTCTGTTTGTATATGCTTGAAACTTCGGGTCATGCTGCATCATTTTGACCAAATAAGTTTACTTAACAATGTGATTTATGGTGGATTTGTGTTTTTGTTCTGGGGTTGAAGAATGAGATAGTTAGAGCCTGAGAACTGAGGTCTATCATACAGGTGCTCCATGCCTATATGACTAAACCCCCAAAATGTCCCTGGACAGCAAGACATGGTTAAGCTTCTCTGGTTGTCAACACCTTGCCAGTGTTGTCAGACGTTGTTGCTGGGAGAATAAAGTGCAAAGTGCATCTCCACATGGTTCTCCTGGTGGGAGCAGACACCTAGAAGCTTGTACCTGTTTCTCCTGGAATTTGACCATGTGTTTTTTTCCCTTTGAGGACTTTGATTTCTATCCTGTACAGTAATAAACTGTAAGCATGAATATAATGATGTTTTCTGAGTATTTTCTGTCCTTCATATATACCATCAAGACTGTGGTTCAACTTTTCAATAAAAAGGTGAAAAAGGGTGAAAAGATAGAATGAAGAAAAGAAGTAAATGGTTTTAAAAGAAGATGTTAGAGAATTGAGAAGAAAAGACTCAACTATAGAGAGCAAATTGCTTGTTACCAGAGGAGAGATGGGTGGGGGGATTGCTGAAATAGGTGATGGGGAGTAAGGAGTGCACTTGTAGTGAGGAATACCAGATGTTTTTTAGAAGGGTGGAATGACTACATTGTATACCTAAAAATATTTATACTGTATGTTAACTAACTGGAATTTAAATAAAAATTATGAAAAAAGAGAAGTTATTTATTTATTTATTTATTTATTTATTTATGTCCTTAAAGCATCTTTAAAGCAAGGAAAAATTTAAAATCTATGTGGTCCATAGTTCTAATAGGTCTTTGCAAAAGCCTTATGACAAGAACAGGTGTGAGCCATGTACCAAAGTAATTTAGAAAGGAATAAATGATTTCTAAAGGAGAAAAATAATAATAGTCATGATTAAAGAGATTGATTTAGAGTTTCTTTGAATATTAGCCTTTATTTCTAGAAAGCTTGCTTTGTTCTTACTAGAACAGAATAAAAGTCTACTTAGTTTTCAAAAATACCAGCTGTAAGTATATGTATCTTTGTCATCTCATGTTTAGTCTCTAGCTAATGAATTAGAACAATCCATTCACCAAGTATTCACTAAGTATCACTTAGGTTGTTATTTTGTCATGTCATTAAGTGTGCTCAACTTAGTGCACTCAGTTGAAGCATGGAGGGAAAAATAAGGTATGACTTCTGCCTTCAGGATTCACTATTTGGGCAAATAGACGTACAGATACATAGGTTTATAACTGAAATATTGGGAACTTCAGTGACACAAAGAAGCAGCATCCACTTCTACCAAGAAATCAGAAAGGAAGTTACTAGAAAAACAGGTGATGATGCATGCACATTGGTTCTATTTGTCTCTTGATAATGTATAGGTAAGCCACTAGGAATCCTAGGAATGAGACCCATTCATTATCAACAACTGACCTGTTAACAAAGAAATCATACTAAATTCAGTGGTCTCCTACAGCATCTTTCTGGTATAAATTTATTGTGTTTAGAATGATGGCAACTTAGATAATAAAGAGGATAAAATTAACAAATAGAAGTGATGCACAAATGTATATATCAGTGTACATTTCAACAACTTTCTCCCTTCATGCTGGTTTAAGAGTCATAAGGAACAAAAATATTATTACACAAAGTGAATCCAAATACTAATATACTTGTTTACAAAACCTAGTATGGGTATATGGTTTCCAGAAGGTCAGAGTAAACAAAAAACAAAAAACATTAAAAAGGTGGTGGGTATTATAGAGGGCACGGATTACATGGAGCACTGGGTGTGGTAAAAAAATAATGAATACTGTTTTTCTGAAAATAAATAAATCAATTTAATAAAAATACAAACAAACAAACAAACAAAAACTTTTCAATATCATCACATTATTTTACCATACTCTAGAATTGTTCTAGGTAGAGAGAACATAAAATTAAACAAAATAGATATGGTTCCTCTCTTCACAAAATCACACATAATGGAGGAAGCAGAAAACTTAAAAAGCAATTATAATACATTATGTATTATTGCATTAGAAGTGCCCTGACCTCCACAGACTGGGATAATTACAATATTACTAAAATATGTAGCAGTAAAATAAAGCAATTATCAAAACTAAGATAAATAGGACATAAATCCCTAGGAAATTCTTCAGAAGACTAAACACTAAAACCAGGGCTCATTCTATGATTATATTCAATTTTTCATCTCTTCCATATGCTTTATATATATTTTAAAGCAGGAAGGTCAATGAGACGTCCCTCGAGAGCACCAGCTAAGCTCTATTTGTACATATCATCAGAGAGGCAATGCTGTCATGCAGATGGCACCCTGGTCTGGGCAGCTTGAGGAAAGTGCCTTTGTGTTCCTAATTAACTAGTGAACAACTGTGCCAATTGCTTTGATACATTCGAAACCTTCTGTTCTCAGACTTTTGATTAGCTGTTTATTCAGGAGCAATACCTGCCTGCTTTATTGGCCCCAGCACACCACTTTTAAAGGGCAGAGCTGTAGTGAGATTGACAAGGATTCCTCAGTTCCAAAAAAGAAGATCATCAGGAAGCACTAACCATATTCAGGTAGTCTACTTTAGATCTCACTGACGAAAGGATAAAGTCTATGACTATAGAGTGCAAATGTTTTCTGGCAGTAACTCAATATATCTAGCTCATAGTTCGGTAATGAGCTGCCATGCCAACTCCTTTGATTCTGGGAGTTCCCAAATTGGTAACAGTGTTTAAAGAAGCAAGGTTTCCAGGATCTTAACTCAACTCTTGAAAAGATAAGTAATAAATTAGATGCTGACAGAGAGAGTAAATTAGAACATCAAATGATACTAGATTAATAAATGTTAAAGAGTATGCCAAATTATATTTAGCATACAAAAGGAAAGATAAATATTAATAAAGCCCAGAGTCCCAGACCACTTTTGTGCATATAAATGTGTGAAATATAATGGGAGGGACAAATGTTAACTTTTTAAAAATTTTCTTGACAGAATGTAATGTGGACAGTTTTGAGGCCATGTGATAAATGGCCTTTCTCATTTATGGGTCCAAATTTTTTAATGACATTTTTCAAAATTAAAAATTACAAATCCTCAAGTATATATTGGAAAGGCTCTTTGTATATTAGAGAGCTGAAGTTCTACATCAGGACTAACTGTTATGATGAAGAAGGAAAGAAGTGATAACAATGTCTAATCCTAAAACAGATTTGAAAAGTAGTCAATGTGATTCTTCTTAATAAAGGAGAATTTGAAATCAAAATATCTCAACCGTGTCACTATTGACATTTGGAGTGGACAGTTTGTTGAGGGAAATGGTCCTGTGCACTGGAAGATGTTTAGCAGCATCCCCAGAATCTTCTCACTAGATATTAGTAGTACTCACCCTCATTTGACAACAAAGAATGTCTCTAGACATTTCAAATTGTCACCCGGACAAATTTGCTTAAGAACTACTGGTTTCAGTTAGAGACAAAGGACTTGTAGTCTGCTGTATAAGATGGTGCAGAATTGTCTCTGCCTGCTTCTGCCCTCTAAGTACAACTACAAACTTTTTAAAAAAGAAGCGGTAACTGAAGGAGAAGCAGGAAATCTAATAAAAGGAAGGGAAACTTCAGGGATCCCAGGACTGGAGGAACAACATAACAACATGACACATAAAATTTCATCCAACAGAAGAAAACAATCCCAGTCCAAGCTTTTCACCCCCTGACCAAAGAACTGAAGGTAGGTATTGTAAACTCATTCTTGCCAGGATCCAGTGAGGGTCAGAGCATCAACACAAGGCTATTCCTATAGAACTGGCAAGGAGGATCACTGATTCCTTCATCTGCCATACTGAAAATAAGACAGCAGGGAAACATCCTCATATGTATTAGGCTTGAGGCTTCCCTCATCCCACTTACTTTGTGACACAACATGGCAAGGGGACAGCAGAACACCACTTCCTGGTGCTTACCAACCTCCTTGCTCATTATTAGAATGGAGGGGATAGCAAATATAATCTGTGAATTTAAGGACAGAGGAAGGAAATTTGCCCAATCTGAACAACAGAGAGAAAAATAGACTGAAAAAATTCTAAAAACAAACAAACAAATAAACAAACAAGCAAACAAAATAGAGCCTCAGGGATCAGTGGAAGAATATTAAAAGATGCAACATGAGGCGTGCCTGGGTCATGCAGTTGATTCAGTGCCGACTTTTGGTTTTGGCTCAGGTCCTGATCTTAGGGTTGTGAGATTGAGGCCCACATAGGGTTCCATGCTCAGGGTGGAGACTGCTTAGGAGTCTCTCTCCCTCTCCATCTCTGTCTCCCTCTGCCCCTCCCCCCTGTGTGTGGTCTCTGTCCTTCTCTGTCCCTCTCCATCTTAAAAAATAATAAAATAAATAAATCTTAAAAAAACAAAAAAACAAACAAAAAACAAACAAAACAAAACAAAACAAAAATGATGCAACTTGAGTATCACTGGGAGTCCAGAATAAGAGGAGGAAAAGTATGGTGCTGAAAAAGGATTCAAATAAATTATGGCTGAAACCTCCTAAATTTGTTGAAAGACATAAATCCATATATTCAAGAAACTGAGCAAACTCCAACAGGGTAAGGTCAAAGAAATCTACACCAAGATACATCATAATTAAACTTGGAAAAGCTAAAGAAAACAACAATAAAATCTTGAAAGATGCCAGATAAAATAATACATTATTTATATGGAATTGTATTAAAATAATAAAACACTTCTCTTTGAAAACCAAAAAGACCATGGTGCTGGGTGGCTCAATTGGTTAAGTATCTGACTCTTGATTTTGGCTCAGATCATGATCTCAGTGTCCTGAAATTCAGCCCTGAATCAGACTCTGTGTTCAGCATGGAGTCTGCTTGAGATCCTCTTTCTCTGCCCTTCCCTGGCACTCTCTTCTCTCTCAAATAAATATATAAACCTCAAAAACAAAACAAAACAAAACAAAAAACAGACTAGACTTCTGAGGAAGGGGGCAGAATAGAAGGATCTTAAGCTTACCTCATCCTATAGATACACCTAGATAATACCCACATCAGAGTAAATAAACCAGAAAATGACCCAAAGTCCTGCAGAGCTGGATCCCCATAGCTAACCATAGGGAAGAGTCCACATCAAAGAGGGTAGGAAAGGCAGAAATGCCATTGGGAACCAAACGGCCCTTCAAGACTGTTCATGGGAAGAGGGATCAACACAAGTATAGAGAGGGGAGAGGAACAGATCACATACAGGGTACACTAGATACTCCAGGCATAAGAGAACATGCTGGGAAGATGAATTCCTATAACATTTGGCTTTAAAAACAAGAGGGATTAACTTTGCATGTTCTTATAATTAGTAAGGCTTAACATATGTAACTTTAAGAATCTGCAGGCTTAGCTCTGGCAAACTGAATGCCCACCCCTAAACAGACAGAAAGGAAACCACTGAGTCCCAGTGGTAACTCAGTTCCTGTCCACTGAGATACAGCATAGAGGCAGCAGTTTGAGAAACACCTGGAGGATGCAGGAAGGAGAATTATTTACTAATTTCAGAATGTCTGCTGGAGGAGCAGGGATCTTTAGGAAACTATTCAAAGAACAAAAAGCTGGCAGCCAGGCTTTCTCCACTCCCCAGAATAGATACATAGACACTCTCTACCTAGATTGCTAACACCACATACCCTGCCCCCCAAGCTGTCCTGTAGACCCACCCTATCCAGTTTGGCTTCAGTCAGAGGCCATTCAAAGTAGTGCTACAAGCATGGCATTGTGCAAGCAGCCCCAGCAGGACCAGTACTGCTTCACAGCGTATCTTGTTCCAGGAAGAGGGGAAGATAATTACCCTTACCAGTTTGACTATGACTATAGCAGCTGGCTGAGGGCAGACATCTAATCTGACTGCAAGTCCTAGCCAACAACAAAAGCATCTCAGGGGATAACACACAGAGAGTGACCTGCAGTTCAGTGCAACTACAGGTCTGGAAAAAGGGTGGTCTGACCCAACTCAGATCCAGTGTGGACCTACACGACCTCATTAACAATACATGGACCAAACCCTGTCCACAATTGGCAATGAGAGCTATTGTGAACAAATGGACTAAAGCAAATGCAGCTCAGCAACAACAGTAGGGCACATACAACATACACACAAGATACCCCTGAAGTGCCAGGTGCAGATGAACAGGGGACATTGCACTGCAGGGCACCACAGAACCACTTCTTCTTAAGACCACTACTTCCAAGAGCAGGAGACACACAGAAACAGACAGAGAGTTAGACAGAATGAGGAGATGGAGGGATATGCTGCATATGAAAGAACAAGAAAAAAATCATGAAAGATAGGTAAATGAAATGGAGATAAGTAATATGCCTAATAGAGAATTTAAAAGTAATGGTCATAAAGATAAGCAGTGGACTTGGGAAAAGAAGTGGAAGATTTCAGTGAGACTCTCAACAAAGAGAGAGAAAATATATAAAAGAACCAATCATAAATAAAGAACTCAATAGCTGTAATTAAATAGACACTAGAGGGAATAGATACTAAGCTAGAAGAAAGAGAAAAAATGGATTAGTGACCTACAAGGCAGAGTAGTGGAAAGCAATCAAGCTGAACAGAATATATATATAGGAAAAAAAAGAATAATAAAAAGTGAGGATACATTCAGGGAACTAGTGACTATCAAGCATAATAACTTTATCTTCATAGACATCCCAGAAGAGAAGAGAAAAAAAGGGGCAAGGAAAGTCTATTTGAAGAAATAGTAGCAGAAAACTTCCCAAGTCTGGGGAGGGAAACAGAAGTCCAGATAGAGGCAGCACAGGGAGCCCTCAATAAAATCAACCCAAGGAAAATAATCCTAAAATTTGTATGGAAACACCAAAGACCCTGAACAACCAAAGCAGTCTTGAAAAAGAAAAAAACAGAAGGCATCACATTTCCAGATTTCAGGACATGTTACAGAGCTGTAGTAATCAAAATAGCATGGTACTGGCACAAAAGTAGACACATAGATCAGTGGAACGGAAATAAATCCTCAAGTATATAGTCAAGTAATCTACGATAAAGGAGGCAAAAATATACAATAGGAAAAAAATATCTTCAATAAGTGGTGTTGAATAAACTGGATAGTTACATGCAAAATAATGAAACGAGACCACTTTCTTAGACCATACACAAAAATAAACTCAAAATAGGTTCAAGATGTAAATGTGAGATCTGAACTCATGAAAATTTTAAGAGAGCACTGCAGGGAATTTCTCTGACATAAGCCAAAGCAAAATTTTTATGGATAGGTCTCCTGAGGCAAGGGAAATAAAAGCAAATATAAACTGCTGGGACCACATTCAAATAGAATGCTTCTGAACAGCAAAGGAAACAATCAGAAAAACAAAATGACAAGCTACTGAATGGAAGATGATATTTGAAATTTGCAAATTATATAGTTAGTAGTTAGTATCCAAAACATATGCTTTATTTCATTCAATACCCAAACTCCCCAAAATAATCCAATTAAAAATGGGAAGAAGACATGAAGAGACATTTCTCCAAAGAAGACATACAGATGGTCAACAGGCACATGAAGAGATTGGTCACATCATCATCAGGGAAATGTAAATCAAAAACACAATAAAAGGTCACCTCACACCTCTCAGAATGGCTAAAGTCAAAAACACAAAAAACAACAAATGTTGGAGAGAACATGGAGAAAGAAGGGCCCATGAGCACCTGTTGTTGGGGATGAAAACTGGTGTAGCCACTGTGGAAGACAGTATGGAATTTCCTCAAAAAATTAAAAATACAGGGGCACCTAGGTGGCTCAGTCAGTTAAGCATCTGCCTTCTGCTCAGATCATGATCCCAGGGTCCTGGGATTGAGCCCACATCAAGCCCTGCACTGGGATCCTTTCTCAGGGGGAGCCTGCTTTTCCCTCTCTCTGTAGCTCTCTCTCTGTGTCAAATAAATAAATAAATAAAATCTTAAAAAAATACAATACCAGTATAATGCTTAGCAAAATAGACAATTGAAGAAAGACAAATATCATATGATCTCCGTGATATGAGGAAGTAGAGATGCAACGTGGGGGGTTTTGGGGGTAGGAAGGGAGGGAGACAAATCATAAGAGACTCTTAATCTCACAAAACAAACTGAGGGTTGCTGGGGGGAGGGAGAAGGTTGTAGGGTTATGGACATTGGGGAGGGTATGTGCTATGGTGAGTGCTGTGAAGTGTGTAAACTTGGCAATTCACAGGCCTGTACCCCTAGGGCTAATAATACATTATATGTTTATAAAAAATTACAAAAACACAATACCATATGATCCAGTAATTTTACTACTATTTAGTAGTAATAAATATTATTGCTATTTACTCAAAGAACACGAAAACACTAATTGGAAAGGATATATACACCCCTGTGTTTATTATAGCATTATTTACAATAACTAGAACATGGAAGCAATTCAGGTGTCCATCTGTAGATGAAGGGATAAAGAAGATAATGAAATACTGCCCTTTTTCAATCACAGGAGTGGATCTAGAGGGTATAATGCTAAGTGAAATAAGTCAGAGAAAGATAAATAGCATGATTTCATTCATATGTGGAATTTAAGAAACAAAACAAACAGAGAAGAATTAAAAAACAGATTCTTAAATATTATAGAGAACTGTGGTTACCAGAGGAAAGATGGGTGGGGGCAAGAGTGAAACAAGTTAAGGAAATAAAGAGTCCTTTATCGTGATGACCTCTGAGTAATATATAGAACAGTCACTATATTGTACACCCTAAACTTATAGAACACTGTATATTAATTATAATGGAATTAAGAGAAAACAAATAAAACAAAAAAAATGGAGACCATAAGTTTGTGTCATAACAATTTTCAAGTGCTTAAAGAACTATGAACAGTTAATTCTATATTTGGGAATGTTATATTTGGGAACAAAACAAACAGAGAAGAATTAAAAAAAACAGGCTCTTAAATATTATAGAGAACTGTGGTTACCATAGAAAAGATGGGTGGGGGCATGGGTGAAACAGGTAAAGGGAATAAAGAGTCACTTATCATGATGACCTCTGAGTAATATATAGAACTGTTGAATCACTATATTGTACACCCAAAACTAAAAGAATATTGTATATTAGTTATAATGAAATTAAGAGAAAACAAAACAAAAAACATGGAGACCATAAATTTGTGTCATAACAATTTTCAAGTGCTTAAAGAACTATGAACAATTAATTCTATATTTGGGAATGTTATATTTGCACAATTCTATATTTGGGAAATATATTCTGGCATTATGAGAAATAGGGATGAAATAAAAAACTTTCAGAAGAAAAAAAGAAATTATGACTAGTATATATACCCTATAAAAAAGTTTGTTATTGGGCACCTGGGTGGCTCAGTGGGTTAAAGTCTCTGCTTTCGGCTCAGGTCATGATCCCAAGGTCCTGGGATCGAGCCCCACATGGGGCTCTCTGCTCAGCAGGGAGCCTGCTTCCTCCTCTCTCTCTGCCTGCCTCTCTGCCTACTTGTGATCTCTGTCTGTCAAATAAATAAATAAAATCTTAAAAAAAAAAAAAGTTTGTTATTTCCACAGAAAGGAAATGATAAAATGATGAGATAATCTTAAAGCACCAGGAAAAAAAGGAAGGAACAACAGAAAGAGAGGGAAACGGTCAATAAAATAAATTACAGGTACAGTATGTAATGAAACATAGAATGGTGGAGGCGTTATTTTGAAGTCATCGCATAGTCTAAATTTAGAGGGTGAGATTATATTTGAAAACTAGAAATCTCTCTCTGTAGATGCTATAAGAGATATCCTAATATTTTCAGAATGGAGCTTCGTTATTTGCCTTCCATTAAACACCAAAACAAAAAGAGAAGATTTGATTTCTTGTTTCTCAGAAGGAACGGAATGAGCCAAAGTCTAACCAGCTGAAGACTCCACTATAACTCCAAAGCATTACCCGTTAACTGAACAACTGGAAAGACATTTGTAGACAACACAGTTTGGTGCAGAATAAATAGGGAAATGAAGTACATAAGTTGACAATTGTTTCAAGAATAATATAATAATAATTATAATGAGCTACATATTCAACTTTCAGGGATTTTGTAATTGTCTTCATTCCTTTAAAAAAAAAAAAAGTATTTTATATCTGAGTCAATCTTGGCTCCTCAAACCCTCTTCTACATTCTGACTATATTACATGAGTACATGTATACTCATGTCATGTTCCTTTGGCTTAATTCAGTCGGTGGGAACCACTGATGGGAATTTATATGGGAGGGGAAAGAAACTAGGGAAATCCTTTTTCCCTCTTGGCCTTAGATGGTTTCTTCAGCAGATCCTGCCCCTGTGTCTCCTCTTGGCTGTAGCTCCCTCTGTGTACTTTTCATGCAATTAGCTTACTTTGGGTGACTTTAGAAACTTGGCCCCCTTTTATTGCCCTTGAGCCTAAGATAGTAGTGGTTTCCTGCTGTTGTTACTCTATCCTGTTTGACTCACAGATACTCTTTCACCTGTGAAACTAATTCTTCAATAGAATTCTCTATGTTGTAAACAAAATGATTTTTGTTTTCCTAGTTAGACTGACAGATATACCTAAAAATCATGAATTAGCAGAATAACACTAGAGGTCATTTACTTCAATTCAACTCTATAAGTTGTAACACATAATTATTATTTTGTTGTTGTTGTTCTTTTGACATACATAAGTGAAAACTAAAATGGTTAAGAATTTTTTGGAGTAAAAGAAAAAACTTCAACAAACCCAATAGAGATCTTTTGTTATCATGAATTGATTTGTTATGATGATTATAACTAAAAGGCATAATGGCTACTTTTCATACCATTCATTTTCTGAAAGAGTAATTAAAGCACTAAATTTTCAAAATATTTCTAAATGAATTATTTTGAAACTATGACTAAGTAAACTAAATATGAAAAGATAGATTTTGAGGGCATGAGCTACCTAAGTTTGACTATATAAAATCTGGGGGCTCCACATGGTACTGGGAAAGAGAGAAACTGACAGAAGTAGTAGCAAGATTGCCAACATGAAATTTAGTGTAATGAGGTCATTTGTAGACATGGATTTGTGAAAAGATCTCAGTGAATGAAAGAAATACATTTAGGAAAAATAAGAAACTACAACAGGCTACAAAAATTGCTTTAAAAACAAGCATTCAAAATGCTCCCAAGATGACTTCTACCTCATGAAAAATTATCAGGATAGCTTTATACTTTTATGACTATTCATCTCTATATTCCAGTCTTTGGGATCTATAGGAAAGGAAAGAGCAAAGGTAATGGAGGAACAGGTGAAATTCCTTTGGTCAATTCTCCAGTGAGATCTGTTTTTCTTTTCCTCCCATTTTCTTGGGGACTTCTAGTTCCCCGATATTGCTCCTCTTCTCCTCCCTGCCTTGTGTTGCAATCTTTTGCATTTAGTTTTTATTTTGTATTTACAAAACATTCATTTGGTTTGAGCCTCCTATTCTTGAAAAACCTCAAACCCCTTCCTTGAACATGCATTCTCATACAGCTTCCAGCTGCTTCCTCTCAAGCAAACTTTATTGAAGACATTTGTTTCAATTGATTTCTCCATTTGCTTACCTTCTATTTCCTCTACAATCCACTGTAGTCTAGATTCTTTCCCTGTCACTAGTATTAAACTGTACATGGAAGATGACGGTATCTCTTGGTTACAAAATTCATGGAGCACTGGAATGTCCTTACCTTACTCAAACATTTGGAAGTATTTGGTGTCATTGAGCCAACTCTATTTCCTGAAGTGCTTTTGCCTTTGGTCTCCATGATATATTTCCATTTCTTCTTAGATTTCCCTTTTTTTTTTTTTTAAAGATTTATTTATTTATTTATTTGATAGAGAGAGAGATCACAAGAAGGCAGAGACACAGGCAGAGAGAGAAGGGGCGGCAAGCAGACTCTCCACTCAGCAGAGAGCCTGATGCGGGGCTTGATCCTAGGACCCTGAGATCATGACCTGAGCTGAAGGCAGAGGCTTAACCTACTGAGCCACCCAGGCACCCCTCTTCTTAGATTTCTTTAAGAGATTTTTTACTTCTGTCTTATTGTTGGTTCACAAACTAGCCCCAGAACACAGAGGGCACAGAGAAACCAAAGAAAGAGGCAGACCACACCAGACTGGCAGATGGCAGATTTAAAAAGCCAGGGAATTCACTTAGGAGGCTTTTCTTCCACAGCTGCAAGATAAGTAGACCTCTGCTCCAGCCACCAGAGTCTTAAAAGGGCCTTACCTGGGTTCAGCCATACACACTGTCTAAATAGCCTCAACAGTACATTACCATTTCAAGTTTGTGTCTTTGGGGCAGTGTGTAGCATGGGGAAGACAAACAGACCATATATTTTGAAGATCAGGAATAGGGTGAGGAGCCTCTGTGAGGTCTATCTCACAGGTCAAGCTGAGACCATGTCCTCTGGATAACCTCCAACACCTGTAATTGCTAATGTTACTTCCAGTTCAATATAAGATTTTTTTTTTTCACTTTTTCTCGGTACTTTACCCAGTTATTATCTACTGACTGCTGAGTTGTTATCTACACACTAATTCATCTCCTGCATGATCCTTATCACACACAAAACTTTTTACCAACTTTGTTCCTTATTTTCTGTCACCTTCTTATGTTGCTATAAAAATTACATAAATTCAACTTCTTAAACTGAAACCCATAAATAATAATTGACTCTTATTTCTCCTTCTCTCTTCAATTATCAAGTTTCCTGATTTCAACGTGGCTATCCCAGAAACAGGATTCTCCGTTCTTTCTAATCTATCATTCTAGCTTGAGACATCATTATCTTTTGACCTGAGTTTTAGCAAACCTCTCTGCACCCAACCACCTTTATCCAGCTTTGCTCTCCTCTTATTTTTTTTCTACACCCTGCAGAGTCAGAGCACTCCCCCAAACATGAATATGATTTAATTTACAAGCCATATTTAGTTATATCTTGATTCTAAGTCTTTTCATTCCTGAGTTGTTGTTTCATGAATGCATTTCGGATAGGTCAAGGATTACTATACTTATTTGTATATTTGTATAAATACCATAAATACATATATAAACATATATTCAGAGATCAAATGTATTTGAGAACATTTATTTATTTATTTATTTATTTATTTTAATAAACATATAATGTATTTTTATCCTCAGGGGTACAGGTCTGTGAATCACCAGGTTTACACATTTCACAGCACTCACCATACCACATACCCTCCCCAATGTCCATAACCCCATCACCCCTCCCAAACCCCTCCCCCCAGCAACCCTCAGCCTGTTTTGTGAGACTGAGTCTTTTATGATTTGTCTCCTTCCTGGTCCCATCTTGTTTCATTTATTCTTTTCCTATCCTTCAAACCCCCCACATTGCATCTCCACTTCCTCATATCAGGGAGATCATATGATAGTTGTCTTTCTCCGATTGACTTATTTTGCTAAGCATAATACCCTCTAGTTCCATCCACATCATCGCAAATGGCAAGATTTCCTTTCTTGTGATGGCTGCATAGTATTCCATTGTATATATACCACATCTTCTTTATCCATTCATCTGTTGATGGACATCTAGGTTCTTTCCATTTTAGCCATTCTGACTGGTGTGAGGTGGTGTTTTAAAAAGTCCTGATTTTGTGCTCCATTGCTCCACTGCTTGCTGGGAGCTGGCCCCTGACCCCGCGGTCTATCTTCCTGTTGCTTTGGATTCACTTTTCCACCGGCCCTAACTTTCAGAAAATGGTTGATTTTCTGTTTCTAGGATTGTTGCTCTTCTTCTTTTCAATCTTTTGTTGGATTTGTAGGTGTTTGCAATGGTTCGATAAACTATCTAGCTGACCTCCTGCTACCTGATGTAGTCTCAGCCTGTTACTTCTCTGCCATCTTGACTCCTCTCTCTGATAACATTTATATTTTGCATAAACAAAAAACCATCATGACTAAAAAAAGTTAAGTCATATTAACATTAAGAAGTGTGGACTAGAGATGGCCAATAGACATGAAAAAGTGTTCCACATCACTCAGCATCAGGGAAATACAAATCAAAACCACAATGAGATACCACCCCACACCAGTGAGAATGGCTAAAATTAACAAGTCAGGAAATGACAGATGCTGGCGAGGATGAGGAGAGAACCCTCCTACACTGTTGGTAGGAATGCAAGCTGGTGCACCTACTCTGGAAAACAACATGGAGGTTCCTCAAAAAGCTGAAAATAGAGCTACCCTATGACTCAGCAATTGCACTACTGGGCATATACTCTAAAGATACAAACGTGGTGCTCCGAAGGGGCACATGCACCTAAATGTTTATAGCAGCAATGTCCACAATAGCCAAACTATGGAAAGAACCTAGATGTCCATCAACAGATGAATGGATAAATGGAATACTATGCAGCCATCAAAAGAAAGGAAATCTTGCCATTTGCGATGATGTGGATGGAACTAGAGGGTATTATGCTTAGCAAAATAAGTCAATCGGAGAAAGACAACTATCATATGATCTCCCTGATATGAGGAAGTGGAGATGCAATGTGGGGGGTTTGAAGGGTAGGAAAAGAATAAATGAAACAAGATGGGATCAGGAAGGAGACAAACCATAAAAGACTTAGTCTCACAAAACAGGCTGAGGGTTGCTGGGGGGAGGGGTTTGGGAGGGGTGGTGGGCTTATGGACATTGGAGAGGGTATGTGGTATGGTGAGTGCTGTGAAATGTGTAAACCTGGTGATTCACAGACCTGTACCCCTGGGGCTAATAATACACTCTATGTTTATTTTAAAAATTAATTAATTAAAAAGAGAAAAACTACACTTCTAATAGGAAAATGCATATCCAAAGAGCTTTCCTTGAAACATTGTTTATAACCGCAAAATACTGGAAACCCTCTGAATGCCCAGTATCTTGGTAAGCAACTGGATAAACTTCAGTACATCCACCCAATGGAGTTCAATGCTTTTTCTATTCCTTAAAACAAGTCATGGGAGTAATACTTCCAGAAATGTTTTGAATCTAAGATGGTTTTGTAAAATGCTGTCATTCTCCATTTATTCAGACCATTTGATTTCTCCTTCTCTCCCAAAAATATCCTACACAAAAATTCCCCCAAATCTTTTCCTATTTACTAAAATTTAGCCTAATCAAGCCCAACCAGCTGAGCATCTTCTTTTGGAACACAAGTTAAAGGGAGAGCAGGTGTCACCAAAAGTAACTCAAGCCAGTGAGAACCAAAGCCAATAGCTCATGCTGACAGGGATATCCCAGCCTGTTGATAGAGTGGGCAACGGTGGAGAGAGCAGTAGAGCTACCCCTTTAATGATTCAGGAAGGTGTTTCCTAGTTTCCTTCAGCTCTGCTTCTCAGTTCTGTGTTCCATATCTAAGTGATTCCCATCCTATGGTTCTTCTATGTCATGCCCTAAGACTCTCTAGTTGATTTCACCTTTTTACAAATAAATCATTTGGTGGATCCTAATGCATGGTCTTTGAATTACATTTTTTTGCCTCACAAATGTACTTGCCTTTCCCTATTCTGATTATTATTTAAAAATATTTTGCAGTGCCTGAGTCAAACATTTTTGCCTAAGCCTTTTTTTTGTCCTAGTAAAATACTGTTTATCCAATATATAACACCCTTCCTGTCCTCCTTATATGGTTTCATCTAGGCTGTGACTTGGTGTGCCAATGCTTTGCTCCCATCTTGCAGACAAGTTAAAAAAAGATATATTTCTTTTTCATATCCTGATATCAAGGTCTATATGATAGAGTGGACCACTTAAGACTACAGTGATTGATTTACTGGGTTGTATACTGTGTATCAACATTAATTGGAAATTTTATATTCTGCAATTGCATTTTCCAGGTGGTAGTTCCATTGTTGTAAATAGTATCAACCCCAACAAGTAAGAAATGGGAGGATAAATACAGTACTTTCCCAATATACATTTCCCAAAGTTAAATATGGATATTTTATGATGCCGTGTTTCCTTTTTTGAAGAAGCTGTTCCAGAGAAATAATGTTCATAAGACTTTCTGCTCTAAATTAATAGTTTCTGACCTACTTAATAGCAGGATTAAAGTTTGATTGGGGTTGGGTTTGGTTTATTATTTAAACTCTACTAAAACTCTTATCTGAACTGATTTCTCCATCTCTAAGATTTTGGGTCTCTATGGTCCTTTCAATTGTACTTTTTACAAAAAAATAAATCCTCATATTTTGATCAGAGAAGATATTATAAAAATAAGCATAATTCAGAATCAGAACCATGGCTAATTTAGAGGTTATATGTTTTATTTCCTAACAACAAAACTGACACAATGACATGGAATAAAAGGGTTAGAAGAAAGCTTACTTGTTGAGTTTATTTATTCTCAGGATTCTTGGTTTAGTTATATAAAAATAAAACAAAGAAAAATCTCTCCAAATGGAAATATTTTGTTTTTTCTTAAATATCCCTGAGATTGTGTGAACTATATTTGTGTCTAGTAAACCAGGGCTTTGGATCAACCTGGCCTTATTAAATTTTCTCAGAAATAAGAGACCAAGAAGAATTATGACCATGACCTCAAAATTTATGCCAAATATTGAAAAACTTGTTTTAAAAATCTTGCCATTATAGCCCTATTCATATGCAAATAATCTTTGTCTAGAACTTGTGCTGTATCCAGTGACCCATCTGGGGGGATTTGTATCTGCACTTTTGAATTTAAGCATCT
This sequence comes from Mustela erminea, assembly GCF_009829155.1. Lineage (NCBI taxonomy): Eukaryota > Metazoa > Chordata > Mammalia > Carnivora > Mustelidae > Mustela > Mustela erminea. Next base: position 50,885,665 of record NC_045628.1, on the reverse strand, counting down.
CATATGCATTAGTTTTCTAGAGCTGCCATAAAATACCACATACTGGGTGACTTAAGACAATAGAAAATTACTTTCTCACAGTCCAGAAATTCAGAAGTCCAAAACCAAGAAATTGTCAAGTTTGGTTCTTTCTGGAGGCTCTGAAGGAACAACTGTTTTAGCTTCTGGTGGTTGCCTGCAGTCCATGGTGTTCCTCATCTTACAGAAGCATACTTCATCCATGCTCCCATCTGCATATTGCATGCTTCCCCCTATGTCTGTGTATCTTCACATAGCCTTTATAAGGACATCAGTCACGGGGTTTAGGGTCTGCCTTAATCCAGTATTACCTCATCTTAACTAATTATACCTGCAAAAAGCCCATTTTCAAATAAGATTACATTCTGATGTTATGATGGGTATATAGTTGGGAAGGGTACACTACTTAACCCAGTACCCCACATTACCCACTTTGATCAAGAAAATGAGAGCAGAAGTTGTTTTTGTGTATTCCGGGTGTAAGTTTTAAGGGCTAACACTTCATTTTCCATGCTTTCTCACTTTTCTCCTGACCCCTCCAATGTATTAAAATGGAATCTCTCTCAGCCTAGAAGAGAGCTCTGCAGTGACATATGATGGAACAGGTCTCATGTACAAGATATAGACATTATCATTTTAAAACTCTAAAATTTTCAAGTTTGATTTTTTTCTTCACAGAATAATTGGTAAAATGACTGATTAAAAAAAAATTAACACTGAATCAGAGGTACGTCCTTAACAGACAATGTAGACTATCTGGCACTAGCTTTGAAAACAGTTATTTGGTGGCAAGGGAATTTCTAGAAGCTAGAAATATACCAACACATGTCATGCAAAAATTCAATATTTAGAAAAAGTATCATATGTGATAACTTAGGAGGGAGGTATTGCACATGGTAAGCTTTATCTTTAAATGAAGAGGTGAAAAACCAGTACTAGTAGCATGTTGTCTTGTCAGTTGCACTTGCCAGGATAATACAAGAGAGATGAGCTTAGAAAAGACCTAGCTATTTTTTAAGGAAACTTTTAAAGAAAACAGAGAGAATGCAGAGTCAAATGACTTTCTGGGTTACAAGTTTAACTGATACTAATCCTTACTTATTATATATACAACTGACAAAGCAATTGAATAAGAAAGACCAGTTATAACTCGCTTAAGGATCAATATCAGGGTGTGGTTATCAGACCCATTAAAAAAAAAAACAAAACAAAAAAACAAACTCCTAATGGTTATAATTTTCCTAGCCAATTCATTCAGTTGGAAAAATACAGCTTAGAGAAAAAAGAAAAACAGCATTCCTCTCCTATGGAAGCACAATAGGCTTAAGTTGTCCAAATTAAATTCAGGGAAAGAGGCATGGTTTCAAAAGAATTGTTGTCTATTTTCACATGAGATTCACAGCAATCAAAAAGATAAGAAAACAATTAACTTTTTGAGAGAATTATACAGACAAACAAACCATGGACCTAAAATCATTGTAGGTTTTTTGATAATTAAAACAAAGGCTGATCTCCCCAAATTCTATAGACAAGAAACAGGCAGAGATGATCAGCTACAAAGAAGTTCATGTAATATCACTAAAAATCTCATCTTCTTATTGGCAAAATCAAGTCATCCTAGAAAATTATCCATTAGTTGTAGCTATAAGTAAATTTAGCTAAACATAGAAATTTTTTATTATTTTTGCAATACAAAAATGCATCATATTATCTGGTAGTTATTGGTAATTATTGATTATTTCTAATATATATAACATAAGAATAAATATACATACTTCCTTTTATCTATGTTTTCCTGTAATTGGAGAAGCAGTAAGCTCACAATGGTCACAGATTTAAACACTTGCCAGAATTTAAATCTGTATTTTTGGCTCACTTTCCTCAAGAGATAGTGTAGTATGGAAAATTTTTCAAATGTCTTTCAAAATGCAAATTTAGAGGAAATGTTAAAAAAAAAGGAATCTTTCTATGTTTTAATAAACTGGAGATAAAAGCAATGTTTCTCATTTTCTTGTTTTTTTTTCCCCCCACTAGAAAATATTGTTTCTCTTCAAAGCATGCTCTAATTTTAGCAGCAGGTACATTAGAATATTTCAGGTGGGACATTTACGTAAATATGCCCACAATACAAGCTTGAATATGTTGTTTCATGTTGCTAAGACTGACTGAATCAGGCTGTGAGCCCCATTCTTCCTCACAGCAGTAGACATAGTAAGAAAACAGAAGACCATAGGAGAGGAGCAAAACACAAGACTGTGAATCACATTGTGTATAAAATCAGGTAAATCTGATCTCAGAACAATGCATACTTTTGATATGTAGTTCTAGCTACTCTAGTAGGGGAAAGCAATTCAGTAATAAAAGTAGAAAGCAATGAAAGGAGTAAATATCGAAGAAATAAAAAAAAAAACAAGATGTGGTTTATGGTTTAAATAAAAAATCTGTTCAGACTGCATTTTGAATGTTCAGAAAACAAGTAAGCTAAACACAGCTATATGTTTTCTTGTCAAAACAATGGTATGGAATCCATCAGTATTAAATGGGTACATCTGTGTGCATGATTGCACTTTTGTAATACTGGTAATTCTGAAGAGTGCCTTTGACATTATTTCAAGCTAGAATCTGTGATAGCATTGTTACATCAATTATGAGTAGTTTAACAAGCAATGAATTACTTAGCCATAGACATGGAATCACATTCAAAAAGCAGGCTCAACAGTTTAAAGTAAGCTTAAAAATGAATTAGGAAAAAATTCAGTACAAGTGACAAGTATTTCAGAACTGAAGAGAAATGTAGAATATACTTAAAATTTAGTACATTTTAAAAGTTATGCTTAATGTGTTTTGCCTATAAAATGGTTATATTTTAACAGAAAGTTACATATCATCTATTATTAATAACAAATGTTTTACCTTCCCATTCAATTTTGTCACATAATAATGAAATCATGAAATTATTCATATATTAAAAGAAAAAAAAATAACCAAAGATGTTTATTGGTTCCTTCCTACCATACCCCAAGCACTCTGCTAGACAGGGAGTAATAAATTACTTATACCACTGGGACATTACATAGTAGTAGCAGCAGAAGACAAATAAATAGTTTACAATATTTGAAAAGTGGTATTAGAAAAAGGTTAGAAAATCTCTCACACCAGGTCCAACCACAGACAATTCCTGAGAGGGGACTGAAGTACAAGCTGCTTATTTAGTTAGTGATCTTATAAAATACCAGTAAGTCAGGGAACCTGTGATACAGACAAGGGAGAAAAGATCATACAGGTGGTACCGAAGGGCAGGGCACTGTTTGGGTCAACAGGGACACTAAGAGACCGTATGGTATCTGTAAGGTTACTCACCACGGTGCCAGTACTTTTCCTTGGTTAGGCTTTCTCAAGGACTTCAAATGCTCTATGGCATTTCATCCAGGCCAGCACTTGCGAGTGCTTGCAATAACACATAGTTAGATGGTGTGGGGCCATGAAAGAGGTAAGGACATGGACAGGATAGTACCCAGAGTCTGCTATAGAAGTATATAAAAATGCCCCTGCCCCCAAAGAAGAATGGGGTTGGGGGGAGAACTGGATGTTCCTTCCAGTATAAAACTAAATGATACAACTTCTATAAGTTAAGTTGGATTTAGCAAGAAGAATGAGGTAGGAAAAATACCCAAAACAAACAAACAAGCAAGCAAGCAAACAAACCAAGAAAGTGTAGCATGCCACCTTCAGAAGATGGTAGTTTATTTAAGATTTTGTTTCTTTTTATTCTTATGCTTGCTCTGAAAGAAGTAGGTAGATAGAAAAAGGAATGGATATTTTAAATTTTAACATAGGTCTTTCTGTTAGATTCTGTTTTAGTTTAGAAAGTTATCCTGAAAACTGTGAGAAGACTGTGAGAATTTTAAAAAGAGCTCTTTTCTAAAAATAGATTTTATTTATTTATTTGACAGACAGAGATCACAAGTAGGCAGAGAGGCAGGCAGAGGTGGGGGAAGCAGGCTCCCTGCCGAACAGAGAGACCGATGTGGGGCTCGATCCCAGGACTCCGGAATCGTGACCTGAGCGAAAGACAGAGACTTTAACCCACTGAGCCACCCAGTGCCCCTAAAAATCTTTCATTCATTTTTTTTTCTCTTTTTTTCCAGATAAGTACTGAGCCTCCTCTATCAGACCTTGTACTAGGTTCTGAGGATAAATGTTTGCTATCCCTGTGCAATTGGGGAAAAGAAAAATCAGTAGTTCTCAGCATAATCTTTTTGGGGGTGGAGAGGATGCAGAGGGTCAGAGAGAGAGAGAGAGAATCTCAAACAGGCTCAATGCTCACTGCAAAGCCCAGCATAGGACTCTATCCCAAGACCCTGAGATTGTGACCTAAGTTGAAACCAAGAGTTGGATGATTAACTGAATGTGCCACCCAGGTGCCCCACAATATAATGTTTATTATATGTGGTATGCTAGGGCTGCTCAAGTTGCAGCCTGGTATGCAGAAGGGTTTCTGTAAAGGTTGAAGAGGGTTCCTCCAAAATTAATGCTCAGCTATAACCTCGAGATGTGACCTTATTTTGAAATAGTGTCTTTGCATGTGTAATTAATTAAGATGAAGTCATACTGGGTTAGAACGGGTCATAAATTCAATGACTGGTGTCCTTAGATGATGGTTGTATGGAAACACAGATATAAACCTGGGGAAGAAGGCCATTTGATGATAGAGGCGAGGACCAGTGTCACACAGCTACAAGACTACAACAGCCTAGGACTGTAGGCAACTACCAGAAGTTAGAAGAGAGGCATGGGGCATTGTCTCCTTAGAAACTTCAGGCAGACCTTGATTTTGGATTCTAGGCTCTAGAATTATGAGAGAATAAATTTATGTTGTTTTAAACCATCCATTTATGTTATTGTTAGGTTAGCCCTGGGACTCTAATAGAGTATCTAACTCAAGTCTGAAAAAAGTTGAAGGGAATGTTTGGTTTTGGGAAAGAATATTTCAAGCAAAATGAAACAAGATGTATAAATATCTAAAAGAGAGGGAGAAGATTTTGCTCTTGAATAACAAAAATATTTTTTTACAAGATGAAAACCTGAAGTATGAGGTTAAGAGATTAAGCTAGGAAAAATACAAGAACTATTTAATAAAGGTGCTTTTGCTTATAAGTTAAGGATGTTAGAAATTTATCTTAAGAGCAGTAGAGAGTCATCAGATATTCCTAAACAGGGAAAACACATAATCAGACTTGAAGTTTATAAAAATTACTACAAGTGCATTATATTCTCCATAAGAGAATGGGCAGAAGAGGGGAAAATCTGGTGGCAGAAATACCAGCCATGATGTTATTTAGAAATCCAGATGGAAAGTAATTATTAAATAAGGAAGGCACCAGTGGGAATGGAGATTTGTGGATAGATTTAAGAGACATTTATGAAATAGAATTTTTATAATTTGATGACAAATTTTTATAATTTGATTTAAAGTGTAAAGAATAAGGAAGAGAAAGCAGTCAAGGGTGATCTGCTTGGACCACCAGTGATATTCACTGATTTAGAACAAAGAGGAGAATGAGTAGGTAGACGAAAAAGAGCTGATTTCAAGTTTGGACATATTGAGTTGAGGTGTCTTGGAATATTCAAGTGAATATATCTAATGAACTGCTGAATATGTGGTCTGATGCTCAAAGGAGAGATATTTGTGAAAGAGAGCTGGAAAGGAAACACTGATCGGGAAACAATCAGATTACTGCTAATGATTAGTGGAAACTATCAGTGGAAAAGTGATGAGGACAGATGAGAGCAGAGATTAAAGAGATACTAATGAAGTGAAATATACAGGACTTACTGGAAAGAATATTTTCAGAGGGAGGTGTGGAAATACTGTTTTATTTACAGAAAGATTTGAGAATATCTGTATGGTAAGAGGAAAGAACCAGTCAAGATGGGCAGATTACAAGCAAAGCTGAGTGAGATCCATGAGAATAAGGGAATCCAATTCAGAAAACGGCTATTGTAAAGAATAATTATGAGCCAATGAGGCATTCTTGCTGCTTCAGTGATTCCTGACCTCAGTGATTCCTAACACAGCCAGGATCTGCTCACTGCCTGTGTATATAAAAGATGGCAGGCACCCTCAAGAAGATTATATCTTCATGTGCAAAAGCAAAAGCTGTCCCATTTTTCTCTTTAGCAGCATCACTTAATAGTGGAGGGGAAAGATGATATTGGACTGTGAGGGTCAGAAAAAATTTGCAACATGGAAAGATACTTAAATAATAGGAATACCTGTATAAATCTTCATAATAGCTTTTCTAACAGTTGAACTTGAGGTGTTTTATCACATATCACTGGCCATTAGCAGGCTTTACACAGTCAATAGAGCTGGCCTGACCTTGGTACTCACTACTTCATCTAGGAACTTTACAGAGATCACCAGGGGCATGAGTGTGAGGCACAGATTCCAGCTTTTAAACATATTCTGTGAAGGGCGCCTGGATGGCTCAGTGGGTTAAGCCGCTGCCTTCGGCTCAGGTCATGATCTCAGGGTCCTGGGATCGAGTCCCGCATCGGGCTCTCTGCTCAGCAGGGAGCCTGCTTCCTTCTCTCTCTCTCTGCCTGCCTCTCTGCCTACTTGTGATCTCTCTCTGTCAAATAAATAAATAAATAATCTTTAAAAAAAAATATTCTGTGAAGAGAGAGAATAGCAGGTGAAAACTAGGATATATTTGAGGGTATATGATTTGCATGAAAAGAGAGATGGGATCTGATGATTCTAATTTGTCTGGGAGGTAAGGGCTATGGTTAGTTGCTGAGAATGAAAGTTGCAAGAGTGGGTGGAGGATGGTGAACTCTTAAAATAACACATTTCGCCCCCCCCCCCCAAAAAAAGGTTGACATGTAGAACACTGCAGTGCAGTTCTGAAGACCTCATAATGATTTCCTAATGTATTTGATCAGAACTGTGGTAGTTGCTGGTCATGGTAGAAAGAGGTTGTGAATTATGAAACAATGAGTTTAGATTTAGATTTAGGTTTAGGTTGTGATTCAGCAAATGAGTGGAGTCCCTTGCAAGTCTGATTACTATTTGTAAATATTTGCAAAGGGTATTTGCAAATACACTGCTGGTCAAGGCCAATGTTTGCATGGTCATTGAGAAAGAGTAACCAGTGAAATGATTTAGTATGAAATCTGCAACTTTTCTTTGTTTGCTTCTGTTGATCTTTTCCTTTATATTCCTCCTTTACATTTTTTTCTTCCTTTCCCTCTTTTTGTCCTTCACTTTTTAATGTTTTCCTCTTTCTTCGTTTTTATTTTCAGCAAGCATATGCTTTTTTCCCCCTAACTCTTGTAGTGTCTACTTTTATTATATTTCAGATTTACATATTTGACATTTAAAGAGTCAGGTAATGTGTTCAGGCTTATAAGGAAAAGCAATTAACTTCTAGACTTACTATTCCTATCCCAAGTTTCTTGACAATCAAATACTTCATCTGGTTGGAATACTGTGTCTGGTATTTATTTATTTAAAGTTTAGATGTTAACTCTCTTCTCCTTAAATGGCAGTTGAAGATTTAAATCTCTTGTGCCCACCACTCACAAGTACATTCCCCTTCTTCTTCCCCTTGGCATAATTCTATCACAATGTTGATTACATCAACTTTTATTTAGGATTTATAAGATGTTGACTATGTGAATATTGTTCAGAGCAGAAATAATGTTTTTTTCCCCTCTTGTCCAACTTTTTAAATTTCATTGGAGTTAAAAATTACCTAGATATTCTTTGGCTGAGTTTTCAATGTATCCTGGCACTAACTCAGTACCAAATTTCTGAGATAAGTATACATTTCCTCTCAGAATGGTAAAACCCATCTGGTAATTTACTAGTTCCTTCTGTGTACTTTTGCCTTTCTCAAACTGTCCATTTTTCTCTCCCAGTGTATGCTGATAATCTCAAACTCTGACAGCCCTCAGTTGATGTTTCTTTCAACATCAGCTTGGAAATTCTATTTATCTCTTTCCTGTTATATATTCTACTTTGCCTGCCATCTCTTACAACCCTCCTTTGGAACACAACCTATGGTGGTGTCAAAGCAAAAATTGAACCCGCAAAATTTGAACAAACAGGAGAAACAAACAGGAATGCTTACAGCTTTGAGCTCAACTCCACTGAAACAAAGGGCTGGAAAGATTTTAATTGGTGGGGTGGGGAGAATCATTGTCCATCTGTGCGTGCTAACTGGAATTATCCAAAGAAAAATAAACTTCCTATATCTTTATGACAGAAAGTAGTTTTACAACTTGGAGGAAGGTGCCTGCCTAAGATAGGCTCCTACTCTGCCAGGGAAATGGTGATCACAAGTCAAAAAAATGGCTCCCAGTTTCCAGAGAAAGATATGCCTGGTTTGTAAAACTGCCAAGAAGTCTTTTGGAAAGATTTACATATCAAAGAAGCAGAGGAATAATTTACAAGTCTAAATTTTCTAAAGCCAGTGCTTTAAGAAAAGGAGGTCAGGGACCTACAATGAGGAAGAAGATTGTCTAAATTCTAGCATTGCTGAGGGAGATGCTAGGGTCTCCTCAGTCAGTCCGTTTTTTTCCTTCCTTTACGGAAGGACTTGGCTGGTCTCTCGAAACATTCTTGGCTGGTCTTTTGAAACTTCTTTGAGATATAACATGTCTCCCACTTAAATGACAGTTTGTTTTGATGTAGAATTCTAGATTGAAAGTCATTTTTCCTCATAAGAAGACATTATTTCATTGTCTTCTAGTTGCAATACTATTAACAAATTGTAAGCTGCTCTCATTTCAGATCCTTAATATGTGAATGCTTTTTTTTTTTTTTCCCCTTTCTGGAAGATTTTGGTCTTATTTTTGGTTCTGTGATTTTGAATTTTCATTCAAAAATATGTTTTTGTGTGAGTCCCATTTAATTCATTATTCTAGGTATGCAGTATGGCTTTTTTTTTTGATGAAAAATTACACACTTTAGTTTAAGGAAATGTTCTTATATGATTTTTTTTGGATGATAGCCCCTGTGTTTTTTTTCTGTTTACTTCTATATTATTTGAATGTTGAAATCTGTAAAATCTTTTTTCTTTCTGCATTTCCATTTCACTTTTGCTGTTGTTTTCCTAACTTTCTGAAATCTATTCTCAACTTTAGCTTCCGTTCTCCTCTAATTTTGTAGTGGTAGTGAAGTTAGTGGCTATTTTTTAAGTTTTGCCCCTCTTTTCATAAATCTAAGAGTTCTTTCTTGTTGCCTGTATTTTTCCCTGAAGTGTCTTTTTTTGATTATTAATACACAATAGTATCTCCTAGCTCTCTGAAAATGAATAGATTTTGAAGTTTCCCACTACTCCCCTTAATGGTCCCTGTTTCCTCCAAATTACTCTCTTTCATCTATTTTTGTCCAAAAATCTTGTGTTTTGTTTTGTTTTGTTTTGTTTTGTTTTTGTTTTGTTTTGTTTTGTCTCCTTCTTTCATATCATTGGCTTTCCTCAAGTGTCTGCCGATTATTCTCTGCCACTTATGTTTAAGTGCAAGGCACTGAAAAGGTGATATTTATTATTCTTGAAATGGAGTATTAAAAGTCAGGAGGAAATATTAAACAAAAAGAATATTAAACATTTATCAATAAAATACATATTTTATATTCTTTAACATAAAAAAAAAATTAAAGGTGATTTGCTAGCCAAAAGAATGTAACTTGGGGTTTCTTTGCTTTTTAAACTGGCTTTTATGCTTTAGAAAAAAAATATTCTTTTGTTACAAAGACTAGAGTACTATGTCACAATATACAATGTTTCATAAAATATTTATGAAATTTTATATAGTAAGGATGTAAAAGATATTTTAATTGAAATTTTATGTAAGATTATACATACTACTATATACATATATATTTTTCATGGATCATTGGGAATATATGTAAGACTAAATTATTGAACTATAATTAAGTTTCATAATACTTTCTCATCTCTGCCATTTTTAAAAACTAGAATACTTGGGAAATACATTGAATGTGTCATATTCTTACATTACCACAATTACATTAAAGTCAGAAATCATCTGCCAGAATCTGTAACAGATGGATATATTTGAATCCTTGTGTTCTATCTCCTCTATTGGCACATTGTTTTATACATTGTCTATACAAAATGAAAATTTGGGGTGTCATTTACATTTATTTTTATCCTTAATTATATTATATAGTCTCTAACCTCAAAGCACAGTGAATTAACTGAAACTAGACTACATGTGAAGAGAGAATCTGAAACTAAAGATCTAACTTAATCAGTTTTTAATCAGAAAATAATCAGTTTTTAAAAATTAGTGTTTTAACAATAAATATGATAGCTATAGGACATTGTTGGAGAAATTTAAATGGTTGTGGTTTTGTGGTTGAAATAGTTGGAATTCTAGTGATTAAAAAAAATGCAAGGCTATTATGAGAAAAAAGTTGCTATTTGAAAATCAGTAATGACTCTCTTTGTAGATATATTATCATATATTAGTTGACAAAAAGTCATATTCAGACCAGAATGCCTACTTAATACTTATTGCTATGTGAGCACTGCCACCAATCTGCATCATCTCCTTCTGTGTCATTTTCAGATACCTGATATTAGTCTACTCTTTTGAATCTAAAGATTCAACATGAAGACAAAATCTGGTTTCTAGACATGAAATATCTACAAATAAGCTTTAAAATACCCTCCTTTCTGCTTCCCTGGTGATCATTCTGCTCTTGTGTACAAGATGGTATACATCCTTCTTTTTACTTTTGACTCTGGAAAAGAGCTCACAAGCATGATGTTGTGCAGTAGCTCATCACTCACAGCACGCCTGGTGAAAGCTGATTGCACGGTATCATTTCCTCCCCATATGGAGAAGGGGATACCTCACTTGTCACAGGCTATTGAAAGTCGTCAGCTTTCATCAGTGGATCCTGACAACACGGAAGGAATGATTCACCTGAAGGAAGCAGAGGGCATAGCATTTCAAAAGTGATCTCTAAAGACTGATTATTTCTTGTCCTTGACACCCTGCCAAGGGCTAGATACATCGAACATTTGGGATGTAATGGAGCCTACAAATCACTAGTTGCCTAGAGTCTCCCTGGGCCTACAAGAGGATAGCATGCTTGACTTTAGTTCAGTTTTTATTACATGTTGTAAACTTTTGACTGCTCTGATATGCCTTGTCATTGATGTGTCAAGATTGGATTGTGACAGGGTGTCTGACCTGATTGAAATCAAGAATGCTCTATTGGATCTTGTAGAAAATAATGGGAAAGCTTCTGTTGTGAGACCTGGGGCAGCGGAATGCATTTCATAATCATGTCATTGAAAAAACACAGAGACTTATTTTAAGAGCATTTTTAGGAGGAATGAAGGGAAGGAGCTTTCCTTGGCCTGCAAAAAATTATAATTGAATCATACATTACAAGAATTCAAAAACTATAAAGTTACAGGTTACATGCGTTTTGCTTTGTAAAAGGGCTAACTTTGTTGGAAATTTGTTCATCCCACACCTGCCGCTATGTGGTGTTCTGTTGTCATTGTTTTAAGGCAGTTGATTTAAATGATTTCTTTAGCCCACAAGAGAAAGCACAAAAGACTTGTTATCAAATGAAAGATAAACTCTGCTTTTGTTATTCTGGTATTCAAAGTGCTCACTTGATAATATTTCAGAATCTTTTATGACGGCTTCATGAAATGCAGTTTCGAACAATACGATCTCACTCCATAAGAACACTATCACCGGTAACAGTGGCTTACCCTGTGGAGAAGGGATTGTGGATCAAACCGGTTTTTTTTCCTCTCCAAAGATATTTCCTACTCAGAAAAGCTAGTAAACAAGAAGATAAGGGCATTATTTTAGCCACAGTAAATCCTAGTGAAAGTACCAGAAAACTGGTGGGAAGGAGTAGCAGCAAAGCCTGCTTCAGGCTGATTCTGTAATTTTTCAGTAGGAGAGCGCCCACTTGTAGATTAAAAGATGCAGTCCATCGCTGCCTGGCGAAGTTGATATTTTGAAGAAGTTAAGCAAACTCTCACATCCCTCCCTTGAGTTTAGGAATATTGCCAAAGCAAATAAACACAGCTCCTATGCTAGTATTTGAACCAAATGATCATCTTCTAAAAATTTCCTTGCAAAAAGTCCTTTAAATACAGGCAGAAAACTGTGGCTTTTTAAAAATTGTCATTATCTTCAAAATTCATTCCTCTTTTCATGCTTCTCTGCCCTGCATGTGTACAGTGTTAAAGAAAAAACAAAACAGAGCCTGAAAGTAGTTAGAGCCGTTAAAACAGACTTTATTCAGGAACTATTATAATAAGGAGAAAGAGACATCAGTATAGAATTGGACTAAATTTTGAATATAAGGACAAAAGAAGATTTATAGTCAAGCAGCGGGGTAGGTGGGCGGGTGTTTGGGAGGGGAGATGGGTGGTGGATGGAAGATTATTGAGAAGAGACATCAAAGATTAGGGGCATTCTTGCTAATCTGACCTATTGAGATTCTTGCTGAGGGCAGACCAGAGTGAGCAGATACTGCTGGGGCAGGGGTTGGGGGGCTGAAAAGTGGGAAGGGATATGGTAGAGAGGCCTCATCAGGAAAAAAGCTTAGAGCTGTGATTAAAGTGTGGTCAAGGAGAGAGTCTTCATGAGCAGTAAAAGATTGTTCTTCATTGGCAGTAAGTTTATTGGGTAGGTCAATTGTAATTTTTTTCTCTCCCATCTTCCTTGTCATGAAGTATCACCCTGAAGTTAATTGACAACCACAATGATTTTCTGAGACCTATAGGCATCTTCTATCAAAATCTAGTATCATTTTGGAGAAAGCTACATATTTCTTGAATGTATACATTGCATGGTTGAAGCATTTAAAAACTGATAGCAAGTTTTTGGCGTAGTGGTTGAGAGGCAGGCTTTAGAGTCAAAATTTTCCATCTTGACTCCATTGTCTGTTATCTATTCAAACATGGACAAGTGGATAAGTTACTTCCTCATTCTCAATACCTCGGTGCCTTTAATATCAAACACAGAGATCACATCTTAGAAGAAAGAATGTTAGAGGATGGCAGAAAACTTGATTTGTGCTATCTCACCACATAATTTAATTAGTGCTAATATTCAAAACAAAGATGAGGAGTTTTGTTTAAATAATTCTGTTCAGTTAGAAACAAAGAAGGGAAACAAGGTTTCTAGAGTTGAATAAAACTCTTTAAAATTCTGGACTCTAGAGCCTGTCATTGCAGAGTGCCCTCTCTGTCAATTGTGGTATTAAATCTGTTTTTTACATTTGTGCAGCTCCTCAACATGATAAATTATTCAAAAATATACAACATCTACACTTACTTTAGGTTTGGAGGAGATAAGGAAAGAAGGCAGATGAATTTACAAGAAAAAAAATCAGCCTTGGTTCAGAAATAATAATTAGGACAATGATTACAAGTACTTACGGAAACAAAGGAAGGAAAAGACATACAGATGTAAAAGATCTAGTAGCTTACCTAGTAATCTATTTGTTTTTGCTAAACACAAATATAAGTGTGTGCCTGTGTGTGTGTCTTCTAGAGACTTTTGATTCTCATTTTAATTTTCCCATGAAATTGAATTTTCTTGGCAGTTTGCTACATAGTCCTGAATATTTCATTCAGAGATGTTCATCCATCTCATTCAAAAAAGTTCGCCTATATTCAACTTCACTTTCCTTATTCTCAGATTTGATTTGGCCCATCTTTTTCTATTATAATCTACTGCCAGGGCCTTAAAATGCATTATTCTGAATTGGCAACCAGGACACATACTACTACAGTATTATATAATTAGAAGATGAGAGTCATGTTAATTTAATACACATTTATAGTCAGTGACCCATGCTACTTTGCTTCTTTTTTAGTTTGATCAAAAAATGCTAAAAACTTACTGTCATTTTTCTTATTCATGTTTACCAAAGTTCTTATTCAATCTTAGAGCATTTGTTGTTCAAATCAGAAAATATGTGAGCAACACCGGGAGGATCTTTGGCACTCTTTAACACAGAATCACATGCTGAGCACTGCTAAAATAATCCTTAACTTTTAGCATAAACAAATTAATTTGAATTAAAAAAAGTTACCACCACCTATTCTGGGTAAGGCAGAGTATTACATTTTCACCACTTACTGCTATTCCATATTAGGGTCCGACTGCAACTCTTAACTAAGGAAACCAAATTTGATAGACATTGTCATGGGTATGTAGAGCAGATTCCAGTGTAATGACCAATGGGGACTTCAAGGGGCTGTCCTTTAGATTTCCAACAGCAGAAATGTCACCCAGTTGCGGGGGAAATGGAAAGAAGATGGCTTTTTCAGCTTAGAGAGGGAACACCTTTTGAGATTGTTTAGTGACCGTCTTTTTCCAGTGTAACATGATCCATCAGTGAGCAATAGCAACTTGGCGTTAAAACAAAACAAAACACAATTTTATTAACCTTACTGATTCTCTTGTAGTTTGTTACAAGAATAGTCTCAAAGTTTGGTGGAGACAGGGAGATGGGCACCAAGAAAAAGGAGGAATTCACTAGGAATGCATACAACTTTTGGAAAAATTCTTAGCTTTATTTTCTAATTTTACTGAAGAGCAAATTGGGAACCAAACGTGATTTATTCAAGGTCATACACAATACAGCCTCAATCAATCCCTCATTACATCACAAACTCAAAGTATACCTTTGGATTTCATTCTTCTTGTAGCAAAATGTCTTCCTATCAGATTGAGATAACATAGAAGTCTGTATCTTCGGCTTTGATAACTTCTGTAGCCGTAAACTTGATCACAGAGTTCGTATTTTATCTTCCAAACTTTTAATTTATCATCTTCCTTGCCAGCTGTGCTCTCCCACCCTGCCTGTCACCTTTGGTGATGTCCACATCTCCTCTCATCCTTTGGGAGTCGTCCTTTAATTCCTTTCCTTCTTCACCTTGACTTCTAATGAGTGAAAGAATAGCAGCATTAGCATCTGTTTGTCTCTTTTGGTATACTGTATGTTCTTTGGGGAATTAGGCTCAATCTTATTTATCTTTGAATAAATAAATTTAGGGTTTGTTGAACTTCCTTACACATAGTAAATAAAGGACTGATGGGTATGAAGCAATGGATAAAGCTAGAATCTCTTATTCATTTGTTTTTAATGCACTTATATCCTACTTTCCAAACAGAAAATTCTAATATGTAGTGTGTAAGATAATCAATCAAGTCCTGCCTTAGTTCAGACCTTCCTCCAGGTCTCTCAGGGTTTTCCTTAGAGCTATGCAACAGTTTCTTAACTGACTTTTCTTATACTTAAATTGTGCCTTTTTTCCACATGTTCCTTATGATAATATCTGCATTTCTGGATAAATAGTATCTGGATATCATTTAAATTATTTATAGCCCAATTTCTTCTTCATTTCAATATACTCACTGATATTTCCATAACTCTTGGTCCTCAGATCAGGTCTTAAGGGAAAATGATGCTCCTTGTATTCATTCAAACAAACGTGTGCTAGCCTCAGTTATGTGTCACAGTGTCCTATCCATATGATGACTTTTTTTTTTTCCCCCTGAAAAAATGTCCTACTATAGAGCAAGGGAAGATGAAGATCTTACCACCACATTTCAGATCCTAAGTTATATTTCTAAATCTTTTTCTCTCCAGATTTACACGCCACTGTTATACTGCCAATTCACTGAAATGGTATCTATTCATGGCAAACAATCCTCTAGTCACAGCAGGTGACTTTACTGTTGCATTATCTCCATCTGGTCCTTGTAGCTCAGAAAGGGGAACAAGGTCCCATTTTGAAGTATGGCCCCCAGCTGAATCCTCCCTGTTCCATGGAGGGCAACAAGTTGTAGACAAGCATTTCTGCACTGATGATATCAGCTGGGTGCCAAGTTATGGGTTGCTGGTCCTCTTGGATGACAGCCAGCAAGGGCTACAACCACATCACATTCACTTCACAGTGGCTGTCCAGCAGCACCAGAATTTCTCCTGTAGCATGGGTTGCTCCAATCATTCTTCCTCCAATCAACGCGTCATGCTTTGTATTTCTTGTTGCTTTAATTTTTCCAACAAGGTATTTGGGGATATATTTAGGTAGCTCCTCTTTCAAATTATCAAAGTCATTATCATTATCCATGGAGGTGATTTCATGAGGATGAGGTGCTTGTGTGCTGTCTATGACCATGCACTGTCCTGAGCAAGGCCAACACAGCTTCGCTGTAGAGACAAATAATAACACTAGGGACTATCATATCAGTCAAGTAAAGACTTTTCTTTACATGCTTCTCTCCTTGTGTCTGACAAATCTCTACGGTAGGCCAAGCAGTTACATATTAAAAGCATGTATCTGAGAGTCTAAGTGTCTCAATTCCTGATCATTTTCTTTAGAAATTATATCCAATTTAGAAGAGAATTTCACATTCTTTTTTTTTTTTTTTTTGGATCTTCAACATGATTATTGTACCACAATTTTGTATGCTTTGAACTATGATTCCAACACTGGCCTTGGAGCTTAAATGAAACAGGGATAGAATATTTTAGACAATGATCCACAGGGGACAGACCCCTCGATAAGCACATGCATAAACAACTGAATCACTTGACTGAAGTTGGAATAGGCAAGGAACAAAACTCACCAGGTCACAGATATAAAAAAAAGATATAAAAAACTCTCCAGGTCACCCGAATAGCTATTTCGAATTGTTATACTTAACATTGTGGACCTAGCACAGCTGAAAGGACCTTTACAATTTCTTGGAGCAAAAGCTGCTAGAGCCAAAAACCAATGCTGGAGACTGAGTGTGGACCAATGTGAGAATGAGAACATCCCAGATGAAGTTGGAGGTGGCAGTGGGGATGCTTCTGCAGGCTTTACGTCCAGGTACCTCATCATGTCCTCATGTTGAAGACCCCTGATGGAAACCTTGTGACTCCCAAAACCAGTAGCTCAGATCAGGCCTTAACAGAATCTGGCTGTGGCACCCTCTCTCCCTGCCTTAACCCCACATGGAGTAGGAGAGGCCAGTGAAAGGGGCCCCGGGAATCCCTACAGCCCAGTTTTGGACATGCACCAGTCACACTGGCCATCAAAGGTCCCAGGGCCTTATGTCACCATCTATTTCTTTTCCTTTTCTCTCCATCCCCCCAAAGAAATTAGCTAGACTTTTAAAATTAAATGAGAGCTTTGGTGTGCTGGTGGCTTAGTTGGTTAAGCATCAGACTCTTAATTTCAGCTCAGGTCATGATCTCAGGGTCCGACATCAAGTCCTGAGTGGAGCTCTACACTCATCAGGGAGTCTGCTTGGGACTCTCTCTCTCTCTTTCCTTCTTCCCCACCCTCCAGCTCAAGTGCCTGCCCACACATACTCTCTCTCAATAAACAAAGAATTAATCAATTTAATTAAACAAGAGTTTTAACAGTGTGTCTTGGGAAATAGCAAAATAGTTTGAGCAGTTCCACCCTCTCCATTCCAGTTTAAAGTGAATGGAGGATTATTTAAAATAGAAAAGATAGGGCCAATTCCTAAGTGAAAGCAAGAAGAAGGAAAACCAATAGAATAAGGTAAAATAACAGTACTCCATTGGTAACTAGCTGTCTATTTCTTTCTTTTTTTTTTTTTTCTTTAAACCTGAAAATTTCCCTTTTGAAAGATTTTTTACAGTTTGGTTTTGGTTTCTGTCTTCTAGCACGGAGACTGGTATTTACCTTGAGGGCAAATAGCTCCTTTGATGTCCATGACTACATTAATATATCTTTTCTTATGTAGAAGTAAGACATTGTGTTTAAGATGTGGCATACTGATTAGTAGATAGAAGGTGCTAAATAAACAATTTCTTGACTTAAATTGGAGGGTAAGCTTTTGGTTTATTTTGAGACTCATTTGTGTTGGCTAAATAAAGTAGTAATTGAAAAATGTAAAAAATAATATTATCTACTTCAGAGTTGCTGGAAGGATAAAGAAGATAATATTTGCAGTGACTTAGTTCATCTTTGGCATATGCTAAGTTCTCAAAGTGTTTATTACTTTTGTTGAGCTATTATCAGTAATGAACACACATGGTACTTGTATTTATATGTGTGCATTTTGGTTTCTATATGCATACATGCATATGTATGCATGTATTTTTAAATACTATAATATCATGATTAATATGTATCTATAAATTCACTTAAAATTATTCCTGACTTTATCTTTGAAATTTAAATCATATATTTTTTTAAGACAGTGTACATTATTACTGCATAATGTGCTTTTTAGGGAATTTTTAAAGAGCTACTCTAATCTTTATAGCTTTCAATATTTTAAAATCTGTCTTTAAAATGTGGATTATCCCCTTGAGTCTATGAGAAAAAGCTCTGTTTCCAAAATTGAAAGAATGTGTGTCATTTCTATCTAGAGCACGGGCACATGTGAATTTTACAGGACTGGGGAGGATTAACTAGGAACTCGGTACGATGTAAAGGCATCTGAAAAGCAGTAGGAGATGATACTTGACCTTTTGAGGCTTCTCAGGGGATTGAAGTTAAAGCAACTCCAGGTGGTCTTCAGAATCACTTGACATTTCCCCTAAGTGACGGGCCAAACAAGAAAAAAACTAGAGAAAGTCAAGAGTTACAATAAAGTTCCATTTCACCAATTTATTGAATATATTTATTTAAAGTATCTCTTTGGCTCTACAGTTAGTATATACAAAATGCCTGACTATACTCAGTGCAACAACCAATATCATACTTGTATTTATCAAAGTTCATCCTCAGGTCTTTTCCTTTGTAATAGCCTCACCCTCAGAGATCTCAGTCAATTCTAAAGTTTCAGCAGTTGCATCTGTGTTGATTACCTAAACCCATGTTGCCAGTCCAATGATTTTCCTGAATTCAAGATCTATATTTCTTAAAGACTTTATTTATTTAAATTAAAAATATAAAGACATTTATTTACTTATTTATTTATTTATGGAGCACAAGCAAGGAGAGGGACAGAAGGAGAGAGAGAGAGAGAACCTCAAGCAGAGCCCTTGCTGAGCACCAACTCTGAGCCCAACACAGGCTTAATTTCACAAGTATGAGATCATGACCTGAGCTGAAGTCAAGAGTGGGATGTTCAATTGACTGAGCCTTCCAGTTTCCCCAAGATCCATGTTTTTAACACGTACTTTTTATCTCCATTTGGATAGCTTACCAGTACCCAAGACCCAAGTTCTCCATTTTTCAAGATCAATTAGCATCTACTATTTGATGTGCTGTGTACTCAACACTGTAGATATAATGATGAACAAACAATGGAGCACTTCCTAGAGGAGCTTGTGGTCTAAACCACAGGTCAATAAACTCCCCCTGCCCAGAGAAGACCAAATAAACATAATTCACCATACGAATTAGAAAGGCTTTCCCAGTACACAGTGACAAGAAACTGCTTCCCCTGTTTTGTGACCATTTTGTACTGTATACATACTCCAATTATACCCTTAACACATTTCATTAGAGTTGTTTCTTCAGGGGCCAGCAAACTACAGCTCATGGGCTAAATTCTGCAGTGGACTAGATTTTAGGGGATGAGTATAATGCAAATTGTTAGAAAATCTGATTTTTACTTAATTGCAAAAACCTCCTTCCCTAAATTATTGTTTCTGATATCGCCAGGAATATCACCACCATCTGTGATTACCAAACTGAAAATGAATTCTTTCTTACACTGCAACTGACTTTAAATAGGTTACTTGCTCTGTCATGTAGACAGGGGCTAGTCTAGGCTTTGTATACTTAGTAATTTATATGGTGTGTGGGATTTAAGTACCGAATTTCCAATTTCCATGAATAATTCAGTATAAGCCTCAAAGAGGGATGGATAAGTCAGGGTCTGTGACACATAAACTTTCTGGTAAATTCTGTGTTCACATGCTCCTTTCTGTTTCTACTTCCTCTTTAGTTCAGACCTTTATTATGCTTCATTTGGACTTCTGCTATAGTCTCTTACATTGATTTTCTGGGATCGACATAACAAACCACCACAAATTGGGTGGCTTAAAAACAGAATTTATTTTCTATTGGTTAAGGAGGACAGAAGCCTGAAATCAAAGTATCAGCAAGATTGGTTCCTTCTGGAGACTCTGAGGGAGGAACCATCCCATGCCCTTCTATTTCAGTTATAGGCAATCCTTCAGATTCTTTGGCTTATGAATGCATTATTATGATCTGCTTCCATTTTCACATCACCTCTGTGTCTTTCTGTGTCTTCTCCTAGTCTATAAGGAGTCTGATCATAGCATTTAGACCTTACCATAAATCCAAAATGATTTCATTTTGAGATCCTTAACTAATAACATCATCTATATTCACATTCTGAGGTTCTGGGTGGACATGATTTTTTTGTGAGACTCCTTTCAACCTACTACACTTCTTAACTCATTAGTATGTCCTCACTTATTGTATTGCCAGAATATCTTCATTATGCACAGTTCCAGTCTTGTTACTTCATTGTTTAGCAATATCCATAGTTTATCAAAGCTCCTAACACAGGACATAAACATCTTTTTTTGGGGGGGGGCTATTAAATAGCTTTCCATTGCTTCAGTATCCTTGCTTTCTTTCTGGGGGATTTCTCCTATAACTATGAACTCTAGCTAAACTAGCTTACTTCTTCTGTCAAAACATACACCATGTTTTCCTGCCCCTCTGTCTTTTGGTCATCCCTTCCTTTAACTTGAGTGCAATTCCCATCAAATCACTCTTAATAAAAAATATCCTTTATTCTTTAAGCCTCCAAATACATACAATTTAACAAATTCATTTAGTAATTATCCTCCACCAGGAAAATTTATTTGCCCCCTCAGATGCATATAGGATGTTATTTCTCCCTTGATTGAATAATAACAGAATAACAACTTATTTTCCTTTTCATAGATCTTCATTGTTTATAGAGCATACAGGTCTTTGATGTTGATTCACATTGACTCTAAATATTAATGAAGTCATTTGCATACTTACATAATTTTTCTTAGGTTCAGAGCTAGGTGAGCACAGTGACTGTGTTTTGGTCATTTTATAATCCTGCAGTGGTTAGTGTGGGGTTTTAGGAACAATGTAACACCACCACACAGAAATTCTTGTTCTCTGAGGGATCATGCTAACCTGGTAACATAGGTTTAGGATTATGGGCCTGATTGTTAGTAGAGATCTAACTCCTTAAGGATTGTGTCTAGAATGATACTGAAGTCATTTATTAAAAAAAAATCTCAGAATATTATAAAGATTCAATCAAATAGCTAGTGACAACACCCACATTACACATCACATTACAGAGCTAAAACTAGAATTTCTTAAATGAGATTGTAGTAGATCTTTGGAGGATTGTTCCTGAGGCTTTATCTCCCCATACTCCTCATGCGATGATGTGTCCTTTTAAGGGAATAGAAATTACTACTAAACTATGGTTGTTGTTCCAATTAAAGTTATCACATCCTTCCTTATAGGATATAGGAACTGAAGAAAAATAAATAATGCATATAAATGTCCTGCTCAAATACTTACTTCTCTAATCACTTAGGGAGATGTGTCCTTTAGTAAGTAAGACAATGGCTTTTGCCAGAGAATGGTCAATAGAATTAATCCATTGGTTGAAGTTGTGGGTAGAGTTACATGATAGCCATGTTTCTCCCTGAGATACAAAAACAAACAAACAAACAAACAACAACAATAAAAACAAACAAGACATCTTCTCCATGTTGCTAGAGCAATAGCCAGATAGTCTTTGCCAGTGCTTTGGTGCTCTCTCTGTAGTGAGCTTCTAATTAAAAAAAGAGCAAAGCCAGGTTGGGGACTCAGGATTTTCAGCCAGTGAAATGTTCTCCTGTCATACATAGGGATGAAAACAATGTAGATTTTATTTAAATATATTCTGTCTATTGAAACTGAAAGAAAATAAAAGGGCAAATATAATCCTTTGACAGGTTTACATCCCTTAGTATCCTGGAATATTGTTTTCATTATCATTAAAAGATTCAAAGTATAACTTTATCTAGAAAATAAAGTCTCTCTAGCTTTGCGCTAAAAAACAAACACAAATAAACTGGTAACATAAGCAAGAATGAATGTGTATAAACATAGTACATGAATGTTGGAAAATTGAAACTTCCATCCTTCAGTGAAGGAGTCCATCTTCCTCAATGAAGAAGGAAACTCGTGGGTAAAATAAAAGCATTTTGGACCTGATGCCACTTGATATCTTTTTCTGTAGGAAGGTTTATAATGTAATGTAGAGCAAGGAGAAGGCAAATACACTCTAAGACCGAGTTTATTTGTAGGAAATGGGTTAGGGTTTGACAATAAAAGGTAGAGAAATATCTCACATATATTAGATGTGTATCTTTTAAAAAACATAGTATATCTCTGTTGTGGGAAATATGTTTTATGGATTTCAGATATTGTAGGAAAGGACCAACTACTGCCAACTACAACTCTCATTCATCTACACTGGTTTCTTTACCAAAGATCATGATTTCTTCCCCTTTCCCCCAAATCTACATGGCTTTGTGATATGTACCTGAACACTTCTATGAAGAACTGTAAGTTGAATCACACAACTTTGGTTGAATAGAAGCAATTCCATGGGGGCTCATCTAATATTTGGGCTGTTGTCAGAGTAAAGTGCAACTTCATTGGAGAAAAACAGGTGGGGAGGTATCTAAAATAGGGAAGGACAAAGGTACCCAACACTTCCTGCCACCAGTGTCATCTGAGAGGCATTTGTTGTTCCCTCACAATGAACCACAAAGAACAACCAGGCTAGAAAAACAGGTTGATCCCTCTGTGAAGTGCTGGAGATGAACTGTGAGAAACAGAAAAGCAAGGGGTCTGTCATACATGTCGTATTTTCTGATCTCATCAAGAATTTCTGAACTTTAATGCAGTGTCCAATGACCCCTAACCATATATGAGCCAGGCCCTAGTCCTATATGTGAGCCAGGGTTTAGTTTTGCCCCCTCCTCCCCACAACCTCTCTGTGATTTATGGCCACTAAATTGATAGAAAAATTTAGCTAAACAAAACTGACACTCAGAGTTGAATGCCAGTCCTGAGGGAGATGGATGTGAGGCAGGCAGCAAAGACACCAAACCTAGAGTTGCTGAGAAGTGGAAACACCTGAATGTTTCACTACAAAGCTATAGTTAGTGCTATTCAGATCTACAATGCCAGCTACTCTTAAATGCTCTTAAGAGCTATCTATCAAGAAGAGTAGGCAGGCCATGGAGAAGACTTATACTATTAAAAAAAAAAAAAAAAAAGAGTCACATTTCTGCTTGAGGGAGAAGAGGCGGCTCTATATCTAACTTGAATAGTTAGGACTCTAGATACAGAAGTCCAGCCTGAGGTCCTGGATATTAACCAGATCAGAGATCCTGGATGGGCAATGAAACAGACAATGCAGTCTTTCATTGATGGTACTTTATTATGGAAATTTTCAGCATACTTTGAGATAAATATGTCTAACTCTAATTAGCCTTTTCTTTTGTCTTCTCAGGTTTATTGAACCTCTTTAGTTGTTGGTCCTATGACAATCTATCATAGAATGAAAGACCTCTCATTTCAGAGAATTTATTTATGACTAAAATTCTCAATCTGTTATTTCTTTAAGAGTCTCCATAGCGTAAGCAAACTTAGGCAATGTTCAGAATCTACTCACTCAACATCTGTAAATGGCAGGCTTAGACAGGAAGATTCCCCATAGTTCCCATTTCATAGAATCTTCTATGTAATTAGGAAAATAAAATAGATAAGGTTTAAATGAGCTTGTGGAAATACATTATTTAATTAAACCCTGATTATAAAAAGAAGCACAGTTATATTTTTATCCTCCTGACATTTCCTAATTCATATCAGTGAGGGGATTATATATCATTATTCCACTTTAGTTTTGGTGAGAAGGTAAACTTTCCTCAGGAAAGTCCAACATGAAAAGTTCTCACTAGAAATTAATCTATGTTAGATACATACAACTCCTTTAGCCCTCCTTGTGTCTCCCATTTTTCATTTTCAAGACTTCATTATGGCTAAGGATTATCACTATTCAGCATTTCATAATTACTATGTCATTAGTGCCTATTTAATCAAATTAAATAATTTGTGTTTATTTGCATCATAGTCAAATAGACACCAAACCAAAGTTTTGATGAAACTCACCAGAGACTTCCACCTAGTGAGAAGGTATCTGTATTATTTCATGGAATAGAGATGAAAACATTGTTTGGCAAATGGCATCATATGTAAATTTTAATAAAACTTTTGTTAGATTCTACTTACTGATACAGCTCTCATTTCTCAGACACTTTTTAAATTAGGAAAATTAATAGGAGATATTTAATGACCCTCTGGAAATATATCATTGATTATGCCCTGATAATATTTTTATATTATCACCAACTATGTTTACTTATTTTTATTTACAACTACTTTAATTGTAATGACAGGTTGAGAAAGAAAATCATGATAAGGAACATAAGTTGGGTCTCTGTCTCAGCAAATTTCTTGATGCTGTAGATTAGATTTTTCACATCCATACAAATTCTTCTTATCCATACACAAGGGCTTGAAAAGACTGAAGTAAACTTTTTTTAAAGATTTAATTTATTTATTTGACAGAAAGAGAGAGAGTGAGAGAGAGCATGAGAGGGGAGAAGGTCAGAGAGAGAAGCAGACTTCCTGCAGAGCTTGGAGCCAGATGAAGGTCTCAAACCTGGGACTCTGGGATCACGACCTGAGCCAAAGGCAGTGGCTTAGCCAGCTAAGCCACCCAGGCACCCCAAGACTAAAATAAACTTATTTCAAATAGAAGACATTGGTTTATTATATTTATTCTGGTTGATTGCAACACACACCAATTTTAAAAGGTACTTTTAGATCATATTACATTGGGGAAATATAATTAAAAATAAACTCTTCTTCCAATCCAGAAAGACTCTCCATAAACGTAGTAAAGAGAATACTTCATTAATGAATAATTGTAAAATCAGAATGTGATATGCAAAGCAGGTAGTCCACAAAGAGATCACGAAGACATAAAGAATATTCATCCCTTTACATAGCCAAGGAGATGTAATAAGTAATAAGTCCTCAAATAAAAAGGATAAGGATAATAATAATAATAATAATAAATAATAAGGATAATAAGGGGACACCTGGGTGGCTCAGTGGGTTAAGCTTCTGTCCCTGGCTCAGGTCATGATCTCAAGGTCTTGGGATCCAGCACCCTGTAGGTCTCTCTGCTCGGCAGGCAGCCTGCTTCCCCTCCTCTCTCTCTGCCTGCCTTTTTTCCTACTTGTGATCAAGTAGAGATCACAGTAGAGATCAAGTGATCAAGTAGATCAAGTAGAGATCTCTGTCAAATAAATAAATAAAATCTTAAATACAGCAATTCAGTAACATGGCAGGATACAAAGCCAATGTACAGAAATCAGTGGCTTTCTTATACACTAACAATAAAAATACAGAAAGGGAAATTAGAGAATCGATTCCATTTACTATAGCACCAAGAACCATAAGATACCTGGGAATAAACCTAACCAAAGAGGTAAAGGATCTGTACTCGAGGAAATATAGAACACTCATGAAAGAAATTGAAGAAGACACAAAAAGATGGAAGACCATTCCATGCTCTTGGATCGGAAGAATAAACATTGTTAAAATGTCTATACTGCCTAGAGCAATCTATACTTTTAATGCTATTCCAATCAAAATTCCACTGGTATTCTTCAAAGAGCTGGAGCAAATAATCCAAAAATTTGTATGGAATCAGAAAAGACCCCGAATCACTAAGGAAATGTTGAAAAACAAAAATAAAACTGGGGGCATCACGTTACCTGATTTCAAGCTTTACTACAAAGCTGTGTTCACCAAGACAGCATGGTACTGGCATAAAAACAGACACATAGACCAGTGGAACAGAGTAGAGAGCCCAGATATGCACCCTCAACACTATGGTCAAATAATCTTCGACAAAACAGGAAAAAATATACAATGGAAAAAAGACATTCTCTTCAATAAATGGTGCTGGGAAAACTGGGCAGCTATATGTAGAAGAATGAAACTCGACCATTCTCTTACACTGTACACAACGATAAACTCAAAATCGATAAAAGACCTCAATGTGAGACAGGAATCCATCAGAATCCTAGAGGAGAACATAGGCAGTAATCTCTTCCATATCAGCCACAGCAACGTCTTTCAAGATATGTCTCCAAAGGCAAAGGAAACAAAAGCCAAAATAAACTTCTGGGACTTCATCAAAATCAAAAGCTTCTGCACAGCAAAGGAAACAATTAAGAAAACAAAGAGGCAACCCACGGAATGGGAGAAGATATTTGCAAATGGCAGTACAGACAAAAGATTGATATCCAGGATCTATAAAGAACTCCTCAAACTCAACACACACAAAACAGATAATCATATCAAAAAATGGGCAGAAGATATGAACAGACACTTCTCCAATGAAGACATACAAATGGCTATCAGACACATGAAAAAATGTTCATCATCACTAGCCATCAGGGAGATTCAAATTAACACCACATTGAGATACCACCTTACACCAGTTAGAATGGCCAAAATTAGCAAGACAAGAAACAACATGTGTTGGAGGGGATGTGGAGAAAGGGGAACCCTCTTCTACTTTTTGTGGGAATGCAAGTTGGTGCAGCCTCTTTGGAGAACAGTGTGGAGATTCCTCAAGAAATTAAAAATAGCACTTCCCTAGGATCCTGCAATTGCACTACTGGGTATTTACCCCAAAGATACAGAAGTAGTGAAAAGAAGGGCCATCTGTACCCCAATGTTTATAGCAACAATGGCCACGGTCGCCAAACTGTGGAAAGAACCAAGATGCCCTTCAACGGATGAATGGATAAGAAAGATGTGGTCCATATACACTATGGAGTATGATGCCTCTATCAGAAAGGATGAATACCCAACTTTTGTAGCAACATGCATGGGACTGGAGGAGATTATGCTGAGTGAAATAAGTCAAGCAGAGAGAGTCAATTATCATATGGTTTCAGTTATTTGTGGAGCATAACAAATAGCATGGAGGACATGGGGAGTTAGGAGAAGGGAGTTGGGGGAAATTGGAAGGGGAGGTGAACCATGAGAGACTATGGACTCTGAAAAACAATCCGAGGGGTTTGAAGTGGTGAGGGGGTGGGAGGTTGGGGGAACCGGGTGGTGGATATTAGAGAGGGCACAGATTGCATGGAGCACTGGGTGTGGTACAAAAACAATGAATACTGTTATGCTGAAAATAAATTTTAAAAAATCTTAAAAAATAAAAAAGGATAATAAGTCCTCAAATAAGAGGATTGGGCAGTACCAATTGTCACACAAGTACATCCTAAATTTAGTAATTGAGGTGACCATCTATGTTAGCTAATTGATTACTGAAAGAAAAACAAGGTTCTCAATCTTTATAGCAGAAGGCAGTTTTCTAACACGGAACAAGACACCCACAAAGATTTAATTCCTACCCTCCCACAGAAACTGGAAAATAGTGACCCAATCTCCCGTGATGTTTACGTTTCAAAAAACTGGTTCCTAAGTCTTTGAGAAAAGCACTCCTGGGTCATAAAACTGACAAAAGACCTATCTAGGTTTCTAAAGGTTTATACACATTTCAAAGAAATGTATTTAAGTACATTTGAAAGAAATGTACTTAAATACAAGTTTTCTAACTTAAATGCTGTAAGAAAATTGGGAGAGAAGTAGTAATCTCTTCCTTTATTTTCACAATGGAGAATTAAGCCACTTTTAATTTTTACTTGTCAGTATAGTCATTTCCATGGCATCCCATAATATTCAAACAGAAAAGGCATAGATTTTATCAATGAATTGTAGCTTACTGTTCCTTTCAAAACTCACTAATTTTCCATTAGTACTACCATAGAGGGTTCCACTGTAAAAATAAATACAAAACAAACAAACAAACAAACAAAAGTTTGAAAGGCAAATGGGGTAGTCATTTTCTTAAATGACATTTTCACACTCTGTGAAATACCTCTCCACGGTGTCACAGGCCTTTTTCCAGTTCCACCACTGAAATACCCTTGTTCAAATCATTCAAAGGCTGTAAATGACAGGCTTGATCAGTTTATTTCTGACATTTGGCTCTTTGGCTTGGCCATAAATAGATTTTGCCCCCCGCAAGTACACATACCTGCTTATACTTTCCTCTAGTAGAGAAAGACATTGCTCTGACCATCCTAATATCTCAATATTTTTCAATTTTCTTGGAAGATCTGGTAGATATTTTTACTCTCAGAACACCAGGGGTTAGACTTTCACAGTGGTACAGGCCCAACTCTTAGCACCGGGTTTTCATGTTTCTGACATTTTTCTCTATTATCATTCGTGTATTTTCTTGTGGGTTATTGGGAAAAGAAAGCTCATGTTGCAACCAGGATACAGAAGAAGTAAAGAGGGAAAATTCAAAAGGTCAATGGAACATTGGGCAAGTGTTTTCATCAGAAAAAAGCAGACAATGGATCCTTTTAGCAAGGCAAGAGCTGTCAGTTTCTTGTGTAAAACATAAAATAAAAGAATAATACTCTAGAGAAACAAATCTAATGGGGGAGAGGGAATAATAAGAACATACCATTTAAAATACTCCCTGAGGGAAAAATATAAATACAAAGGTAAAAAAAAAATGTTCAAAGAGCTTTTGTAACTTATATTTAAAAGGTAAAAGTGAAAAACAATGTGTCCACTTCAAGCTTGCTTCTGACAACACTTCAAGAATAAAATGCTTACTGAGGGACCAACTCTTGAGCACCAGGACGCCTTCTTATGGTGGTGTCTTTCACGTCGAAAATGAGGTCACGTTACTTTTACAATTAGGTCCAGCGTTCCTCCAAAAGTAGTACAAGAAGGCCCATTGTTTTTTTCTCTTAACCCAAAGTTTATTTAATTGAATATTGGAGAACACCTTAAAACTCAAACAATTTTTCTCGTCCAGTGAAGAAAGTCACAACAGATACCACGTGGCTAATTGTGTTTTCCATGGTTTTAGGAAAAAGAGGAAATATGTTAACAGGAGATACCTAAGGTTGCAATTCTTAAAACTAAAGTCTAAATTATTAATTTACTGAAATAGTTGAGCATCTGTGTTCCAAAATACATGCACTCTAGTTCTATATATATACATACATATATATATAGAGAGAGAGAGAGAAAGAGTATTCCCCATCTCTCCAATATGCAGTCACTTCTAAATACATAAATAATGACAAGATTTATTTTAAAAATCTAAGATGTAAACGTACTGTCCTTAAAAATTTACGATTAGAATTGAAATTATGCAGAAACTATAAATTAAAAAATGAATAGAAAGACACTGCATTGTTCTGCTGTTGTACTTTAGACTGCTTAGTCTGGAAAGACTATGTGCCAAAGACTTTGTAAACACCGTATTATTTAATCTTTATAACATTTCTGAAACAGAGACATTATTTTTTCCATTTTCCAGAAGGGGGAAATGGGATTCAGTGAGGTTTGTCAATACCTAATAAATTCTAAAATAGTCTTAAATAATGTGTGTTGAATCCTCTGCTTCCTCACCAGACTTTTCTTATCTTCTGTCCTCTTGAAAATGTTATTTTCCTTTTAGGTCCTCCATCACATCAGGTTGCTCCCATGCCTCCAGGCTTTTCCAGGGGCCTCTCCTTCTATCTGGACAACTCTCTCAATCCCATGACTCCAGAACCCCACCTTTATCAGTTCCTAGTCATTTTTCAAACCTGAAGTCAAGTGTACTTTTCTCAAGCAAGATTTCCTTAACCTGCAAGAAAAACTCTTCCACCTTTCATCGTACACTGTATACTTCTTCAAACTACTTACCAAAATTTTCAGTTACTCAGTTGATATTAATTTAATGTGTGTATTCTGGGCTAGAATGTAAGTTCTATGAAGGCAGGGATGGAGTCTGTCCTGCTCACTGCTATATCCTCATGATGTAGCACAGGGCCTCATGTTGGCTGAGAGAGTAAGTAGATGAATATATAAATAGATAACCTAAAATTCAATGGCAAAGTTTTAAGTTTTGACTCCAAACTGCATGCCTTTAACTGGTAAGCTGGACTAACTTCTAAAACAAAACCACTCAGTTCATGGGGATGTAAAGAGCACAAATCTAATTCTAGGATGAGTTCCAATTGCTTCTGGGAGGTTAAAGCACTAGGAACAAAACTTTGACTTCAAAATATCATTATGTTAATGATCACCAATATAAATATAAATAAATATATATATATATATATATACATATATATATACATTTTTTTAAAAAATTTCTGGTGAGACAAAAACTACATTAAATTAGTCAACACATTGTTGTTACTACAAGATAGTAAAAGGGATTTGCATTCAGTGTGGTGACAAACACTCTGCCAGCAGAGATTCAACCTCCCATACAGAAAAATTAGATAACCAAGAAGGGGTCAAATTCTTTAGAATTATCCTTATTTTGTATAGTGCAACAAAATGCCTACTGTCTTATGTGGTCCTTATTTGTTAATGTGGGAACAAGAAATACGTATTGTTCTGAGCACAGAAAGATTACCTGTGACTCTGACCACTCAGTCCAAAATGTGGTTGCTTGTGGCTTCCCATGAAAACAATGTGTGGACATTGATTGTAAGCTACATCAAAATTTAGCATTTATTAGTGTGGATTATTGCCACTGCCATGTATTTAAAGACTAACATGGGAAATAAAACAAGAAAGGAAGTCAGAATAGACAGAAGTCTATCTTTTATATATAATAAAGCCAAATACAAAGATTGATGTAGAGGTGCTTGGCTTGCACATTTGGTAGAACATGTGACTCTTGATCTTGGACTCATGAGCTCAAGCCCCATGTTTGGTATTAATATTACTTAAAAAAAAAAAAAAAAGATTGACGTAAAGCCCATGGAATAATTTCAACTGTTTCTGGCAACACAGGGAAGCTTATCTAGAATGAAGGTTTTATCAGTTTCAATTCAGAGGGAAACTTCTCAAAATATCTAGACCATCAATATTATCCACCTAAATGTTTTTAAATGATGAAATATTTATAACTATTATTAATTTTTTATTGCATACAGGTAGTGGTAATATAGGACAAAAACATGGTGTAAAAGAGTTGTTTTATTTTGTGTTTAATGTACATTTACAATATAGTGAGATAGCTTATATGATGTCTATGACAGTAGAGCCTTATAAATCCAAATTCTCACTTTAGTATGTTGGTTCTCAATGATAAGAGAACACTTCCTGCATTTTCTACCTTATGACAAGTATGATTTTAAATTTTGTTGATAGCTGGCTCTAGAGAGACACTGCAGGGGGAAGGGAGCTCCTCTTTCCTGATTAGGGTAAATGGTATTTTGTTTTTTCTTGCTCTTGACACAATGTCAGGCAAAGGACAGGTGTGTAGGGACATTTGATGTTGCTCTGTTCCATTTTGCACCTAGAGCACACAGTTCCTTGGCAACCATGCAGCCCCAGTCCAGAGGTTCTTTTTCTTTTTTTTTTTTTTTTTTATTTAATTTTTCTGCTTGCTTGATATCTGTAAACTAGCTTTAACTCCGTCAGTCCAACAAACCTCACTGTTCAAACTAGGTCTGAACACTATCCTGTAAGGGGTTAAAATATATCCTAAGTATGTCCTTCTTTGGTACATTTCCTTAGCTCTAGGAGAAGGTGGAGAAGCCCTTTAGAACATACTCTTTTCATCTTTATACTTATGATTTTATTATAGCTTAATAATTCTTAATGTTAAACTTCCCCTATTTAAATTACTGGGTGGCTCTGTCTCCTAATTGGACCAAGACAAATACTTAGTCCATACAATACAATGAAGACTATTTTAAAAACTTGCAACTTTTTTTTTTACTTTGTAAATGAGTAAAATAATTGATAAATATATATATATATATTCATATTAAGTCCTTGATAAAAAAAATCCAGATCAGAATTATTAACTTTTAAATAAAAACTTTACACACATCATGGTCATATGCTTTATTTCACTGCATCACAGAGAAAAGCTGTGACTTCATATATAAATAAATATGTTGTATTTTTCCACTGTGAGAATTCTATTATTTATAAGTAAATATAAAAACTACCCCTTTCACTTAAATAGTAACCTCTGTAAATATGCACATATTAAAAACATTGAGATTCAATTTCTGACTCTGTGGCCTTCATTTATTCTTATCAAATATCAAGGAGAAACAATAGCACAAGTATTTTCTTATAAATTAAAATTAAAAGAGGTAAATTTTTATTAAAACTGTATGGGAACTACTGATTTACAATGCATTTTTAATTATTAGAGTAATGTAACTGTTTCTCTATTAGCTATCATCCAGCAGCTGTCCTCCTCTAACCAATATAGGACTTGATAGTGGCAGAAAGAGTTTAAGTCGGATATAAGTGGGAGACTAAAAGCTAACACTGAGATAAAATCAGTTCTTGCAAATTGAACAAGAATCGAGTGATGGAAATCCAGTCAGACAGGCAAAGCATTTTATCTGGAAAATGCAATGGTGAGCACTAAACAATAATGGGTCATGACAGGTGGATAGACAGGCAGGCCATCACACTGGTGTCCAGGAATATTAGCAAGAGTGTGAGAGTTAGGTGTTAAGTAACTTAAAACTAAGTTAAGGCAGCTATGCACTGAAGCAAAGATTCTAGAGAGGATTATAGGGACACCAAAGAAATTGGAGAGAAGTAGCATAATTCCCACTGCAAGGCTAAAATGTTCATAACAAGATTAGAATACAGAATCTCCAAGAACAGAGTGGGACACAATTCTGGGTGAATAGGGGAAATCTGCAGGAAATCCAAACCAAGACTCAGGCATGAGATCAAACAAGGAACAGAGACTCAGTTACTTGGTACAGAATATAGGATGACTTCATCTCATAAACCAAACTTGGAAAAAGTCACCACAAGAAAAGAGTGCAGTTATCAAAAAGTCATCTCAGTGTGGAAATGTAGATCTGTTGGCTTGGAACTTGTAAATTTCTCTGACTAAAGTCTTTCTTGATCCTGGGTTGGACTGACTGTAGCTCAGAAAACAGTGTGAAATTAAGTGCTTTTCATTCTAGTTATAAGAGATGACTGTGAATGGGGGCAGAGAAATAGGTAGGGCCTTAAGTCTTTATCACAGAAATAGTATATTTCTATTTTTAAATGAGTGTTTATATATGGCAAAAATTAGACAGAAGATTTTTAAAAACTAAACTTTAAGAAATATATTGGATAATGGTTTTAGCAAAGAAAAATGCTCTAATGGAGTAAAAGCCCTTTGGATCCCCTTGGTACCATCAACTTGGAAGATTTTAGTTGTAAACAATCAGATGAATGATACAGTCTCTTGATATAATTAAAACTACATAAACCACAATAGGTGTGTTCCTCTAATAGTTTGCCAACAGTTTTTCCAGGTCTACTACAGCTACTGCACAAAGGGATTAGCATGAATAGTTATGTCCTTTGTGCATATCACTGAGAGGCTGACATGTCTTCTCATTCTCTGGTAACTTCTCAAATTCATCTAGAGTCTCAGAACATCCATTACTTTTCCAAATACTGTATATTTCATGTCCAAAAGTGACTGTTTGCCATAGGTGAAGAACTAAGATCCATTGGTATTTGGGCTGTTATTAACCATAGATACAACACCTCTAACATTGTGGTTAAGAAAGTTGCTATATTCATCCTCAAATTTCTTGCCCCAGTTACTATTACCTCATCTTCTTGTACCTGTCAGATCTCCTGTTTCAAATGTAAAACCCTATGCAAATGTAAAACCCTATGCAATCTGCAGTCATTGTAGTAATTACTGGTACTGAGAGCCAAAAAAACTCTCACAAGTTTTGGGTGTCCTCTCACAGAAGCGTTCTATTTTAATATCACTGACATCAGTATTCAGTGTCACTGACATTTTTTTGTCTTGATGGTTTCAGGAAATACTGTTGTTAATTTCTCACAGTCTTATCAAGAGAAGTTAGCAAATGCATCTCACTTCGAGTAGCACAGCTGTTGTTAAAACAGAAAAGATGTAATCGCAGATGCCTGTGATTCGAAATTACTGTCTTCAGGCTACCCTGCATTTCTATTTTGAAGTGCACTAAAATTAGAATTCACCTATGTTTATTATTTTTCTATGTGGGCAGAGTCTTGAAATATAAAATAGCAGAAGATAATCAGGTAAAAGGAAAGAAACAGAAGGACTAAGAAGAAGCATGTTTGACTTTCATAAAGGTGAGTACTTGATTTCCAAACATTATAAGATAGCATTATACAAGAAAATTGCACTTCTTTAGGATGATGAGGTGTAGTGGAAATAAGAGGAAGATAAGGGCTTTAGTTTTGCACTGCAGTTCTTCCCCTATATTATTGCATAAACCTGTACAAGTCACTTCATTTCTCCCTGTCATAATTTTATCCGTTAAAGATTGATCTTTAAAGCAGAAGGTGTACATTCCAGGTATCTATTGCTGTGGAGCAAAGGATCCCAAAACTTAGTAGTAGAACTCCTACAACAATTTTACTCTATCACACAAATTTTGTGGGTCAGAACTTCCAACAGAGATCTTCTGCATAATCCTACTGTTTTATGTGGTGTAATAGAGGCCACTTGATGATAATCAACTGTTATAGAGTCTAGATTGGAGGGTGCAAATTGCATACTCACACATACGGTGACTAGAAGGGTACATTTGAAAGGCTGAATTCAGCTGGAATTACCAGTGAAATGCCTAATATGGCCTCTTCAGTATGGCAGCTGCAGAGTAGTTAGATTTCTTTGATGGTAGGTCAGTGTGTCAAGTAAAGAGTGAAAGTTTCATGATATGAGACAATATAACATCACTTCTGCCATGCTCTACTGGTTAAAGCAATCTCAACCACGTCATATTCAAGGGGAGGGATCACTGACCACGTACCCATAAATGAAGTTTCAAATAATTTGCTTCCATGCTAAACCATTGTAGTACAAGCCCTGCTTGCAACAGTATTGATCTTCCTGCATCATGCAATAACCACCAAAAAGTCTCATTCTATTATGTCATGTAGCTCAGGTTTAAAGTCCATAATCACAATTTAAATCATATCTAGCTCTAAAAATATCTCTGTTTTGGGTCTCTTTCCTTTGGATAAATTTACTCTTAGACTATAAACCTGTGAAATGAAGAGACAAATCATTGGGAGAAATGAAAGTTCCAAGAGGAAATAGGCATAGGATGATCATAGTAAATATTCCTTTTCCAAAATGGAGAAAATGAGACACAAAGCAATCACTATACTATAGTAATTCTTAAATATAATCTGGCAGACATTTTGATTTCCTGATTGAGGTTTAGTCTTAGTCTTGGGGTTATAATTCTACATGGCTTTGGTCCTGCCCTCTGAAAACTTTCTTTTCAATAAACTCTGCTTTCCACAAAATTTAGTTTTCTTAGAATGCTTCTTGTATATAGAATTTTGGTTATCTCTAGGCAATTTTTTTTTTTTTTTTACTCTTTCTGTGCTGTTCAGTGCTAATATAATTCCTTTAAAATCTCATGAGCTTTTTATGTGTCAATTCTTAATCTGTTCCATTAGACAAAACCAAACCCATAAATCTTTTTGGGGTAAATCCTTCTCTATCTTGATTTCCCTGTGAAGCTATTGTTTGTGTATTAAACACTATTGTCTCTCCTAGAGCACCTAATAGGGCATGCCCTTTTTCTTTTTGTTACTGAGAGGGTACATTTGATACAGGCTTAAATCCTTCTGAAGTCTTTTTTTTTTAATTTTTAAAAAGATTTTATTTATCTATTTCTCAGAGAGAGAGAGAGAGAATGAATCAGGCTCCCAGGGAGCCCAATATAGGACTCGATCCCAGGACCCTGGGATCATGACTGATCCAAAGGCAGACACTTAACCAACTGAGTCACCCAGGCGCCCATCCTTCTGAAGTCTTAAATCACAGGGTTTGTTCTACTGACAGTGCACTAAATTTCATCTCTACCCTGAGACCATCTCTTACTTTGAGAACCAGTCACTTGTTGGAATGGTTGTCCTAAGCCCTTTACGTTCACTCCATATCCTATTAGCAGTTGATTATTTCATCTCCCATTTCTCTCATTTTTGAAAAGACAACAGGAAGAAACAAGGTAGCACCTTTAGCACTTCATCCAGAAAACATCTTGACTAAATTACCAAGTTTATTAAGTACATTATGTATTTTCCAGATTACCTGGGTAGAAGTAGTACCAAACTTTCTACCACCTCTTAGTAATTTTTTTTCAATCTTTTCAAGTCCTCTATAGTATTTATTTTAAGACTTGTCAGACTTTGGCTTATTGCCCTGTCCCCAGACCAGAGCCACACATTTTAGATTTTGTAATGTTAGCATCTCACTTTCATGGACCAAAGTCTGTTTATCTGTTGGTGCAGTAAAAATAAAAACAGGACAAAAACTATCCAAAAGTTAGTTGCTTAAAACAACAATCATTTTGTTATATCTCATAATTTCAAGAATTAATAATGTACCAGCACTCAGATGGATGGGTCTCCTCTTTCATGTAGTTTTGATGGAAGCCACTCAGGGGTATTCACTTGGCAGATGGGCTGGAATGGGAGGATCCCAAACAACTCCGGTTGTGTGATGCTTCATTGGGAATGGCAGAAGGCTAAACTCAGCTCCAATCATCAATCCGATTGTGTACAGGTGGCCTCTCCAGCATGCAACCACCTCAGTGTGTGAAGCATCTCACAGGGAGTACCTCAGAGTTTCAATAGCAAGGACTCTAGCTAACACCTCTTGATGGAGGAGTGAAAAGAATTTGTGGTCTTGGTTTAAAAATGCCAAAACCGGGCTAGATGATCACTCATATACTTTTTTGTTTCTAAAATATCTGTTTCAAAAGCAACAATAAGAGTTTAGAATAGATATGAAATAAAAGAGAAAACATTTTAACTTTTCACAAGTTATAAGTATCTAAACCCGCTGAGGCATTAAATAGTCTACAGCATTCATCTCTCAAAAGATTTAATTCCAAAGATAACTGTAGGTGATAAAGACATTTATAGCTGAGATTGGATGGCAAATATCTAAAAATATATAACTTTATATCCATGTTTCTATAAAAAATGGCTGCATTGCTTATTACCTCCTGTCATGAAATGGTTTTCTCCACTAAAGCCTATAAACTAAACTGAAACACTTCATTCTTAAAGATGTATTTTCAGTTATTTTGATAATACGTTAAAGATTATTGCCAGGGAAATTTTAAATGTAATTTGTTACTTAAGATAAAGTTATCCAAATCAATAAATGATATTCTCTTCTTGATATGGTTCTATGTGGCACCTGAAATAATAAAGCCAAAGAGATGGGAATAATCTTAGAGATCATCTTGACTAAATCCTTTCAGCCACAGATGAAAGAATCAAGCCCTGGAGGGACTATGAAGCTTGTCCAAGGTTTCTTAGCTGGTTAATGGGTAGAGTCAAGGGCTTTTCCTATGACCATAGTGCTAACAGTTACAACAGTGCCCTTGAGACAAATAAGCTTCTCAAATGATACGACTATTCCCTTGCAGTTTATGCCTTCATTAATTTTCTTTAACACCTCTTTCTTCATCTATTGTACATAATGTTTAGACCTACTTTACTGAGTTGAAACAAATTCTAATCAGACTGAATTAGTAAAAATTTCCCATTTTGACATATTTTAGAAAGAAGAACAATAATAGATAATGTAAATGTAAACATTTCTAAAAATAGTGAAGTGCTGGCAAGGAAAAAAAGTTGTTTTTTTTTTATTTCTTTCTATGTTTTTATTTCTCTCATCCACTGTCTAAGGAATCATGGATTCTTTGTGTAAGAAGCTGTCTTAGAGCCCATCTGCCTTTTTGTCCCAATTTGTAAATATCTTCTAAAACATTCTGAAATGCAAGCATATCATGTGGGTTTGAATACTTCTAGTGACAGGTGCCCATTATTTCTAAGAAGAAAAGAGAAAATTTTGGTATAATAATTATAATTATTATTATATACTACATTTTAAGACTGAGATCTGTCTCTGACTGTATATATATCTTTAATATTGGTTTGGTCTATATGCCATCACTGAATATGTCACCATTTTCTTTTAAGATGAACTTCTTCAAATATTTGAGGAAAAGCATGAAGTTGTGACTAACTGTTTCATAATTTAAATTTACACAATTTTCTCCATTGGCAAAGATTCTAGAATTGAATATGTGCAAATGGATGGTGATAAACTATGCTGGGCATCAAGCTAAGAGGACAGCATTATGGATTACATGTACTTCACCTCTAATTTATATCTTTCTATTCCTCTAAGAGGAATAGAATAAAACTTATATTTAAGTTTTTTTTAATTTTATATACTTTTATACTTTGCATATAGGTATATAAAACTGATATATATATATTTATACATATCATATATATGATACATGAAAAATATTCCCTCCTTAATGTACAATCTCAGGAAAATATAACTCTCTCTCTCTCTCTCTCTCTCTCTCTATATATATATATATATGTGTGTGTGTGTGTGTGTGTGTATACCAAACTAATATTAAAGATATATATATATATACCAAACCAATATTAAAGATAGATAGATAGATATAAAGAGAGAGAGAGAGATGGTTATATTTGTATGGTTACATTTATATATAGATGACTATATATATAGATAGATTATAGAGATAGATGGTTATATTTTCCTGAGATTGTACATTAAGGAGGCAATATTTTTCACAGTAAGATTTGAAAAGTGAGGTCTTATAGAATACCCTGAGTTAGAGATATGTGGCAGAATGGGAGGTCAGAGATACTTAAGGTCTGAGAAGAACACAACCCACTGTTGATGGTTTTGAGGAGGCCACAAATCAAAGAATGCAGGGACACAGGAGTTCCCTTTCAAGATGGTTCCCATTTAAGGAGGCTCTTGAACTCAGTACCACACATGGACACATTGAATATACAGCTGTGTATGGAACAATTTTCTCTGAAAGAAATCCAGAAACTAGCTGAATAACTACTATACATCAGGGGAATAAGAAAAAAAATAACACACCAAAATGGGTCTTGACACACCCTTGAGTATTGGGAGCCACTAAAGACAAGGAAAGCTGCTTGGACAATTGCAAAGGTTTGAGAGTCAGTGAAGAGTTAGGGCCAGGCTGATTAATTTTAGGCAGTATTAAGTATGCCTCAGATACCATGTTCCCACAGATTATACAGTACTGACTGGATGAAATTATTACAAATGAACAGTTCCAAACGGGGGCAAAAATCGCATGTGTAGGGCCATACTTCTAATCACCTTGATGATTTTATTTATTTATTTTTAAAATATTTTATTTATTTATTTGACAGAGAAAGAGACACAGCGAGAGAGGGAGCACAAGCTGTGGGAATAGGAGAGGAAGAAGAAGGCTTCCAGTGGAGCAGGAGCAGGAGCAGATGTGGGGCTCAATCCCAGGACCCTGGGATCATTACCCCAGTGGAAGGTGACACTTAACGACTGAGCCACCCAGGCGCCCCGATGATTTTTTTTTTTTTTAAGTGGGTTTTCATTTTGATGCTCTCTTAAGTCAGTAGATGCTGATGGATGGGGGAGAAAAAAAAATGTCACCAGCTCTCTTCCTTATTCCTG
This sequence comes from Mustela erminea, assembly GCF_009829155.1. Lineage (NCBI taxonomy): Eukaryota > Metazoa > Chordata > Mammalia > Carnivora > Mustelidae > Mustela > Mustela erminea. Next base: position 50,845,906 of record NC_045628.1, on the reverse strand, counting down.
GAGAGGGGAGTTCATGGCTGATGCTCTCCAGGAAGCCCTCCCAGAAGACCAAACAATCTCCCCTGTGTGTCCCAAGCATCCCTCAGATCCCTACCTTCACCCTGTTTGTATCTGGGCCATCTGCCTGCCCAGAAGTGCAGTGCACCATTGTTTTATCTCAGGCACACTGGCTGAGTTTCAAAACTCCAAACTCCAGGGACCTGGAGTGGCATGGACCTATACTGGTCCTCTGATGGAGGGTCTTACTGCACTGGGGCTAATGCTGCTTTTTCCCAGAAGGGCAATTACACCAATGCACAAGAGCTAGAGCTTTAGAGGAAAGCACAGCAAAAACCCGGATCCAGGTGAGCCACCCTCAGTTGATGTCTCTGTCCTATGCTTAAGGGACAGGGGAGTGCAATGGCACCTGCTAGCTCTTTGTCCCGAGTGGCAAAGCCACCTCTCCCAGATTCACTTCAAGAAGAGGGAAAGGTCTCTCCCCATGCATCTCAGGGTATCTTCAAATCGCACCATGTTCTCCTGGGCCTCTGCCCTCCTCCACAGAAGCACTACTATGGCAGGCTCCACACCAGATGACTGCATGAACTTCTAAAACTTCAGTCTTTGAGCTCTGCTCGTTGTAAATACTCATGATAATCACCCCTTCTCATTTTCCTAGCCAGTGATTTTGGGGAACTGTTTTTCTTGTGTGATCTCCTTGTTGCTCTCTCTCTCTCTCTCTCTCTCCACTGTCCATGATCCAGGCTCCCTCCCCTCTGCAACACTCACGATACTTTCCACCCCCAAATCATGTCTCTGCACCTCCTACCTTCTGCTATTTGCCCTCCCCTCTCCCATTCATTGTGTAATTTGTTCTTTCAGTCCTCAGATGGATTTCTTGAGTGTTCTGAATGATTTGATAATTCCCTGACTGTGTTTGAGGAACAAAACAAGCATATGGTCATCCTATTACTCTGTCATCTTCTAATTCACCTACCTTTTTAATATTTTGTATTTCATATTACACTATTCACAGTTAACCACAATTCTCAGATTTTATTTCCATGAGATTTTTTTCATGTCTTTTCATCATATGTTTCTCGATTTTCTGTAAATTATATTTAATACCACCCATTCATTCCTCTGTAAATGTATTCCTTGGTATTTAGAGTAATATAACTTTAATGTTTTATTTGCTTTTATTTTCCATCAAGTATTTCTAAGTATTAAGTCTTCCATTTACCTTCCAAAAGTTGAAACCCAAACTTATTAACTGCAGACAACCATGTCCATTAGAGATGAGTATTCTCTTTCATTGGGCACATGTAAATTTCTCTTAGCATAGAGATGGACTTTTGTGATATTGCTTTGTAAAGTGCTATATACATCAGGTATCCTAAAATAAATGTTTGATGTTAGAATATTGGATTTTTGGTAAATATCAGATAGGGGTGGAAAATAATATAGTAATTTGTGAATGATTTAAGATATGGGTGGCAGGCATAATTTCTCATTTCTGTGCTTAGATACTTAAAGATAAGCTTTTCTGGTTATCTTTTAAATTTTCACACAAATCTTTTCATTGTAAATACAGGTGAATATTTACTCTCCTTAAATAATGCACAGATGATGAATAGAAGAATTAGATAAATATGCCATCTTCAAAGTCTCAGTTATAAGTAATTCTGATATCAAATTCAATGTATTAAGAAAAACGGGATCATATACCCAAGAGATCCAGATGAATAGTACTTTTTTCTTTTTTTTCAGAGCTATGTATTTTCGGAAGTACCTTCTTCAATGATATTTGCTGATTAGATTCCCAAGTTGCCCTCACATTTCTGTTATTTTCCATTAGAAATCTATTTGCCCATTTTCCTGTACCCATTAACACTTATGATTCTGCATGAATTTTCTTCACTACCTCACTACAAAATAAATGCAAAATCATTTCACGGTTGTATCCCCACAATTATATAATAATGATAGAATTACTAAGATAGCTCCCTTTCTCATAACTATGAGTCACTCTCAAATATTCTTTTTTTAGCCAGTTACTACAAAATGATGGGAAAACAATTTACCACAAACTGTAATAGATAATTTTCAGGGAAACTAATTCTTAAAATGTGTAACCGTTACTTTCGTATGCATTTCTTTCTACCATTCTGATCATTTTCTTTGCTTGGATTTTATATATCTATATATTAAGAGCCTGAGAAGAGTATCTCTTTCTTTTCACTTATTTTTGTAAGTTGGGAAGACACTGATTCTTTTTTAATGTCATTTCCTTTCTATATAAAGGAAATGTTAATTTAGATCCTTTAAAGGAATTAGTTACTGCTCAAAGTTACTCAGAAACTTTAGGAGTGAAGTTGCAGTTTTTAAATTTTCAATTAAAATATATTGGATTTGACTGAAATAGTAAGGAGCAAGGCAGGAAGCCAGGATGTTCTCAGTACTATGATTGATTACACATACTAGTACCTCACTGAACGACTTAAGTTCATTATGTTTACCTTCATATTTCTGTTTTTGTATGTGTACTTTTACACCTGAAACACACTAGTAAGCATCCCCATTGCTCATCTATAACTGCTACTTTGTGTAGTTTATCCCTGTGGTCCTTAAGACTCAACTCAGCCATCACTTTTTCCAAGAAACCCTATTATGACTTATGGGTTTCTACAGAGCCCCCATGTTTGTTGGTGCTGTTGTTGTTTCTGTTGCCACATTGTCTCAATCTATTGTAGTAATTCATTTATTTATCTGTCCTTTCCCATCTCCCCATTAGACTATGAATATGAGCAGGATTATGACTTATTTCTAAAATCTTGTTTATCCCCCTCCATTTTACCAAAACTCATGTGACTAAAGATTCTGGGGGGGGGGGCGTGCATGTGTCCAATATGATTTGTTCAAGTTTCCCATGTTTGATGTCAGCAGCACTTTCCCTCAAATTTCTTTCTTCCTTTAGATTCTATGGCACTAAAATTTCTGATGTTTCATTACCATCTGTCTTCCTACTCATCTTCATTTTCTGGTTCTTCTGCCTCTAAGGGATTATAATTATTTCATCCATTGGTTAAACATTTTATCAAATATTCTCCTAGGTCCTAAGAATTTAGAGTACAAAATGATAACTAAAATAAGAGTTCCTTAGGACTCTCTTCTAGTCCCTCTCTTTATCCTTATTTCATTCTCAGACACTCTCATTAGTTGCTATGGCTTCCAATGTTGTGTACGTGTTTATGTTTTTGAGGATAGATCTCAATTTTGAAATTAAAGTGATCTGTTCAAATTCCCATTTAATATTTCTGCAAAGAATTCTCATGAAGGAGATATCTAAAACTAAGTTCATATTTCTTCCATAAAATATTCTACCTCTTACAGACAGAATGAAATCAAGGTAATTATTAATTAAAATAGTGGGCTTTAACATGAATAAGTTGAATTATATGGAATTCATTATTACTCTGTCATAATGAAAAGGACCTTGAACTTGGATTCTGCACCTAACTTGGCAGGTTTTGTCAGTAACTAGCATGGTAACCCTGAGGACTTCTCATAATTTTATTTTATTTGTCTGTAAAATACTTCACATGTTATCTAAGATCTAAATTGTTGTTGCTGTTGCCATTAGTACAGTATTGTACTAATACTGTAATGACATTTGGGAAAAGAATGAATATTTAAGCACAGAATCTATGAATTTCTAAGTGAGTTTATCTAGGCCTGCCTATTGGATGGTCTTGCTTTTTCATTGTTTCTTCCTCTTTTCTGTGGTTTGATCTTTTAATATATGCCCCTTGATCTCATACTTTTTCTCCATTCCAAATCCATAGAATAAAACAAGGAAATATGACTTGTTGTTAATTTCTGTATGGCTACATATAATTTCCATTATTATTAACAATCTAAGAAGACAGCCTCAACACTTATTTCCTCCTAGTGAGAACTTAACTTGACATTTAATAGAAACTATTTCCTTGAACTGTTTTCATGTGATTTCTGAGAATTGATCCTATATCTGAAAGAGATTTTGAAGACACTGTCATTTTCCTTTGCCATAATTTGATGTTGAAACTTATTAACACATACACAACCATTTTTTTTTCAGTAGTCAAGATGTACCTGAATTTGAATTTTGTGTATTTCCTCAAAAACAATGTTTGTTTAGCTCAATGTTTGTTTAGGAGATGAGTTATTGTTGCAGAAAAAAAACCATATGTAGGTCAACTGATTATAAGCACTAACCCAAATACTGATCTATATATGTAGAGTCCAGCAGTAGTAACTTCATTTACTAGTTTAAGGAAGAAAGGAAGTGAGGGTAAAGAAAGCAACTATGCAAAAGGAAAGGAAAATTCAGCTGAAACAGAAACGTGGGGAAGGGATGAGTGATTTAGAATCAAAAGAGCTGGTAATCTATGAAGGAAAGTTAGTCTGGATAGAATTGTGCATGTCTGCTTCTGGTCAGTGGACCCCTGTCATTCTGAGTGCTCTGGTAGGTGGTGAGGACATTATGTTACCTTTGAGAGATTTGTAGTCCTCTTGAGGACATGCAACATATTGCTTTTATTATTGCTTATATTTAGTTCTACTCTTATTCCTTCACTTCCTGATCTGAGGAATTAGGAAATACTTTTCAAATTTTTTAGAAAGAACAGTAAATGAAGTCTGGCAGTGGTGAACAATTCTATCACAAAACCTCTCACTGAAGGCCAAATTTCTGCACCGTGAAAAAGCTCATAGTTCTATGAAAGCTGTGGTGAAATTTGTTTTGATTTTCCCTTTGTCTTCTTAATCAACAATAAATTTAAGATTTTTGTTGTTGTTTATTTTCTTTGTTTGGCTTGGTCATTATTACAAAATAGTACCTTGGGCACCTGGGTGGCTCTGTTGCTTAAGTCTCTGCCTTCAGCTGAGGTCTTGATTAAGTCCCATGTTGGGTTCCTTGCTCAGCAGGGAGTGTGCTTCTCTCAGATAAAGAAATAAAATCTTTAAAAAAAAAAAAGTACCTATACTTCTGGGAAGCCAACATATATACATGTATATATGTATTAAAGATTGTTACATTATCAGTTCTCATGGATCAAAAAGGGTTATAATAAAATGTTTTATGATCTTTGTCATTCATATTCAGTCAAATATATTTATTGGATACTATTAAAAAGTAAATATTTTTAGTACTTAAGAGGACCTAATTAAGATTATAACTAATAATTTCCCTCATGTCAAATAAAATAACATCATGTAAAGAATTGGTCATGCAAAGATTGAATATCCATTTGAAATACTTAGGAGCTTTCCCAATAAAACTTATTTAGAAATAAGCCAGTACTTGAGTGGGTTTAGATTTTCATTTATAAAATGTATATGCCATGATGCTTTAAAAATAAATAAATATTTAAGAAAATTATTTATAAATTCAAATGAAAGCTATAAATGCCTTATGGAAGGGTGAAAGAATGTTGGATTTTGAATAAAGAAAAAATAATGTTTTCATTATGACTACCTAGCTAAAGGATTCTGAGATTTAAGACTTTTCAATTTCAAGTTTTCTTATCTACTAAATTCTGACAACAATAACAGTATCAACCACACAGTATTTTACTTTGGGATACTAGTTATATTCGTGTATTAGTTACCTGAGAAATGAGAAATCATTAAAGAGATTTTTCATAGTGAAATTTAACATGAGGTTCTTCTAAGTTCCCTAAAGGCCCCAATTGGTTTTTATTATTATTATGTTTTTAATGTTCTTCTTCCATAGTGTTTTATAGCCTTTGTGGGTTTTTTTTTTGCATAAATTAATATAAATAAGAGTGAACATACCTTAGTGACTTTGTGTAAGATAACAATGCTGGATTTTTCTATTTATTTGTCTGCTTGGAATATTTGTTGAACAACTATGCTTGAGCTTTGTTTTTCTTTTACACAGAAATGAAAGAGCAAAAGTAATTTCTCACTATTTCTCAATTTCCTGTTAATCAGTTTCAATATATTAAAATAATATTTGTAAAATAATTTTTTCTGCTTTTAAAATAATACATGCTTTTAAAGGAATATGTGGAAACAATAATACTAGAAAATGCATACTGAGTCTTTCAAGTAGCAGATAATGAAGCTATTAACTAATATTTAAAAAAATAAGGGTGTGTTTCATTTTGTCTCTGTATTTTAGAATTTACTATTCCAATTTTATGTCCTAAAAGTCATATAATTTTTTATTTACTGGAAAGAAACTCATTAGTTTATTACAAACCTTAAACCTTAACTATAATACATGAATGTTTAGACAATGTGTACTTTTTAAAGATTCTTTAAAAAAAGACTTAGATAAAACTTATCTATATGTATAATGAAAACTATGCTTTCTCTCTATCATATAACCTAAAATTTCAAGGAACTGGAGAAAAGTAATAAGTGAGTTTATATAGATAAATCTTCTTCAACTTATGATGAGGCTACATCTGATTGTAAGTTGAAAATATCATAATTTAAAAATGCATACATCTAACCTACCAACTATCACAGCTTAGCCTAGTTTAAACATGCTCAGAATACTTATATTAGCCTACATTTGGGCAAAATAATCTAACACAAGGTTTATTTTATAGTAAAGTATTGACTATCTCATGTAATTTATTGAATAGTGTACTGACAGTGAAGAACAGAATGGTTATATGGGTAAAAAATGCTTGTAAGAGCATTGGTTTTTATATTCATGATCACGTGGCTGACTGGGAGCTGTACCTTACACGTATACACCTTAAACATAAATATACACACATATATAGATACATAGGCAATTTAGGGTATACAATATGTAGGATATAATATGTATAAGGTGATACAAGTGTTTATATATAAAACTCCTATTAATTTAATCCACCACGAGCTGAAACCAGTAATAGAATAGAAGCGTTTCTAAAAAAGAAGCCCAGCATATTTGCTCTTGCAATCAGCTATTGTAAGCTAAAAGTCTATGAAAAGGATTGTGCTTACCTAAAGATTAATTACCTTGTTAAATTGTATTTAAATTACCATATAAATATTAAGTTATTATTACTGCAAATGATTTTTGTGCCCTCTGCAAAGTTTCAATAATATATTTTTTTCCTGATTTGATCTAGTTATGAAACTGAACTTAATAGTGTAATTAAAAATATGTGTACTGGAAAGATTTAAGTTCTACCAGGTTAACCAAATCATTTATGTGGTATTTTGCAAAGTAAAGGAACTCTATGTAATGAGCTAGTCAGCATAAAGCTAAAGTTCTCCTGTGCTGCTTTTGTTCTTTTTAGATGTCTTCCATGAGCTATTAGATCTGCCAAACAGTTGTTATGTAAAACATCAACAGTCTTCTCATAGCTATACTACTGATGGTCAAAACTACAAAAGAGTCTAGAAAATGAAGGGATGAAGAAGAGGAAGATATAACCCCAAGTCCCCGAGGCTTGTATTTCTTTTTCTTTTTTTTTTTTTTAAAGATTTTATTTATTTATTTGACAGAGAGAGATCACAAGTAGGCAGAGAGGCAGGCAGAGAGAGAGAGGAGGAAGCAGACTCCCTGCAGAGCAGAGAGCCCGATGCGGGACTCGATCCCAGGACCCTGAGATCATGACCTGAGCCGAAGGCAGCGGCTTAACCCACTGAGCCACCCAGGCACCCGAGGCTTGTATTTCTTGACATTTGGATAACAGTTATGATAACTGGGGTAATCACACAACTACATGTACAGGGGATGAATCAGAGATGCTACTGAGAAAAAGAAAAAAAGAAAGAAAGAAAGAAAAGAAAAAGAAAAAAGAAAAAGAAAAAAGTAAAGAAAACAAGGAGTTTTCCTTTTGCTTACTAAAATACAAACATTTGCACTTTTATAAAATTTCAAATTAAGAGTTTCTCTGGAAGTTTTTTTGCCAAAGCAACTAAAAACACTCCTAATCAGAAAGCAGGGTGTTTACCCATGCTCCGTGTCTAGTTTATGACTTTGTCACATCGGGATCTTACTGGGTAAATTCAATAACCTCACTCTCATGTCATATCAGGGAAGTCAGGAAACAAATGCATAAACAGGGAGAGCTCAGAGAAATTTGTAAATTTTTTAGTGTTCTACTGTGTCTCGATGTATATGTGCATGTGTATACTTGCATGAGAAGTACACACATACATAGGAATAGCTGTTATATACATTGGCAGGTATCTGTACCCTACAGGTGTATACACATATATCTGATGAATCTGTGTCTCAAGTACATATATTATTAATTACCCTCTTAAGTTCAGTTTAATAACTAGATCAAATCAGAAATGTGTATATATTTCAGATAAACATGACATGTGAAAGCAGATGTCTGTTTAAATTACAAAAGCACCACTTGTGATTTTTATGTACAGTTCAGCATTACATTGTTTTCTCTCAGTCAATGGCTTGTTGGTCTGGCTGTGAGCCCAGGTCTCTCACATAATGATCAACCTGAGACTAGCATAGTACCATCTGGTAGTGTCTCAGGTAGGAAATACATAAAAAAAAAAAAAAAAAAAACCTCCCAGTTTATGCATTTCATCCTGAAAGGATAATAATACAAACCATGATAAGACATTTTTTTCAGTAATGGAGCCTCTTGCAAATAAAGGAAGTAGGTAACATTTCACTTGATTTTTGTAGAAGAATGGAATAAAATATAAAAACTAGGGAACAGCTACAGAAAAATAACTTCTTTCACAAAGTGAGAAATTCAAAAATAATCACACAGTTTCAGATACAGGGATAACCTGAATGAGTTATACCCGTAAGAAGAGTGTAGTAAAAGAGAGGAGGGCACTACTGGGCCAGAATTGTGACGGATCTAAGAAATTGTCATCAAGAAAGAACTCGTGATCTTGGACTTTGGTTACATTACAAGGCAACGGAAAAATAACATTTTTCCTACTAAATTACTTAGTGTACTTGTTTATGGATTTAGGCTGGTCACCTACATAATCTGCATGTTCCTTTTTCTTTTTGTTATTTAAAAACATAAATAGATATTTACTTATTTTTCTTCACAGAGAAGAAAGCCTGATCCTATATGATGTTGCTACTTTCTCCCTGTGTTCCATTCTTGTAACTATTTCTGGTATTAAGTATTCAGTATTGGGATTTTTCTTTAAGGAAAGATTTTTGTTTATTCTGCATATCACTGGGATAACAGCCCACCTACACATGCTAACTTCATCTCATTCATTGAAGATTTAAGCATAATTGAGAATATTAGGCCCATAAAAAGTAGACTATTTTCTTTTTTCCTTGTTAATAAAGATGACTTTATTAGAATTTTATTTTTTATGTTTGTAAATCCCCTGTAGTGACTAAAATGTATGGTGTGATAATATATAAGGAACAAATAAATCTTATGTGGTGATCTTATAAATAATTTTTTTGATTATAATGTAAAAAAAAAAAGGTCACCTGATCTTATTGTCTTTTAAAAAAAAAAAAAGGATGCTGGAGTCTACAACATGGTCAACACCACATTATTCTGTTATAGGTTAAAAAATGTTACCACTAGGTTCTTTTTCTTCTTACGCTAATGAATTCCCTTGGAAGAAGTAGGAGATAGAAATACCTCAGACAGAAATTCATCTTATAGTAGGTCATGTTTTAGCAAGACTTCAGGGCATTTAGATATGAATTTTTTAGTTTATTGTCTCTTTTATTTGCCAAACTGATTTTTTTTTCCAAAATGCAAAACATGTTTCCAAAATCTGTTGTAATACTGGTGTTTTTAAGAGTCAAAGGTTGAAAGAATCCTTGACACTGGGAGAAACAATAATTTATGTACATTTCTCCATTCAAACTTTTCTTTAACTCATCAGTTTCCTAACTGTTTTACAGTGCTTACTGTTGCTCCCATCCACTGGGATTTTATATTTTGAAGTATGGATGCCATCTAGGGAAATCTGCTTCTCCAATTCTCACTTCAATGTGTTGCTCAGTTTTTCTAATGTATTTCACAGCTTGTAGATGTTGTCTTTGAATGCTAGATCATGGACCCCTAAACATGAACTTTTATTATAAAGTGGTAATTAAATTCTACCAAGGAATAATGGAATCATAAAATTCAGTAAAAAGATATATCAGTTTTAGCATATGTTCAAAGATGACTGTGTATAGATAAAAACCACAAATAAATGTTTTGATTTCTTTGAAAATATATAAAGGTGTTTTGGTACTTAGAAAACACAAAGGTGCCAAAATTGAGGATTTACATTGTTTATTATTCCTACAGAGAGAGCTGTTGATTTGATAATGAGTGAATATATTAAAATAGTGCTTTTCATGTTATTATGTAAAATCTAAATATCATATAATCTACATCTTCTATATATATACATATATTTCAAGAGAGATACATGTTAAGTTTGATGAGATTTTAGAAAATTCCAATTCATCACTAAGTACTTTCTAAGAACATCTTCTTTCTGCCATCCTCAATTACTTCACAAACTGATAGAAATTGGCATGCTAAACTGTTAGGTATCCCAGAATTGTGATTAACAATGCAGATAGAAATAGTAAAAGGCAAAGTTATGCGAACAACAATATGGTTGTCCAAATGTTAAAATTAAAAATTTTACCAAACCAGCTTTTTAGCACTGAATTTAATCCCTTAAGGACATGGCAGCTACAAAACACTAACAGCTCTTTTCTTCTCTTTTTAATGAGTAACTATTTTAGAATAAAATCGTTTGGGGCAAGAAATACACATTTTGGTGTTGTAATTTGAAGTATATTTATTATTTGTTCTCCATATTTAATTTGTTCTCCATAATTCAATCTATTGTGATATTTGCTTAGAGATATTTTATGAATTTGATATATTATACTATTGGTTGTAATGTAAGAACTTAAGACAATTTTTATTCTCAATCAAGAGGTCTCTCTGTCTTTGTCTCTCTGTCTCTGTCTTTCTCTCTCTCTCTCTTACACACACGCACACACACACACACACACACACACACAATATTTGCAAGACTTATTACAGCAGGGAATGTTTTCCAGGATCTGTAAATCTAGGATGGAAATAACTGAAATTGTTCACTATAGACCTACATTTTATTACTATAAAAGAGTGTTTACCATTATCCACACAAATCACAGTGTTGAATACCTTATGCATTTTATACTGAATATTATTATAGGTACATATCACTGTAAAATAGTACTCTCATTTTGGGCTCATTGGCTTGCATAGTTTGTAGTAAAGCCCATTATACTTAAAGCAAAAATAAATATAAAAGGAGTTTTGGTACACAATTACATGTACTATAGCATCTATTTAAAAGGGCTTGTAACCAAAATTAGTTTTCATCATGGGGCTCAGTAGAGACTTGGAGTTGTTAGACACAGTAAATTTTTTCTTTGATTTTACTTTTTTTTGAGTTTGGGCAATTTCCTAGTGCTTTAATTTATTTGTTGGATAATATAACATTCAGTGGATATTAGAGTACTAAAAGAAAGAGAAAGCAATGGTATTTTAATTTCCTTAGGATTCACAGAAAAAGAATTAATAACCAAAATTAATATAGGTACTCAGTTATTATTTAAAAAGATAAATATTTCTATTTCCCAATATATGAAGAAAGTTATGCTTGGAAATTTTGGTGTTCTTTTGGCTTGTCACTAGTTAGTATCAGTGTGACATTTTGCTGTAATAGCTAGCAATCCTATCAAGAGGATTCCTTTCAAGTAGATATGACACCAGAATGTGTTGTAATATGTGTCTCAGCACTAGATCTTATGAATTATGTTCACCATGGGGCCAGAATGGATAATAGGATAACCAAAATATTGGAAAGTTATGATTATTATGACTAATTATTTTTTAAGAGATTTTATTTATTTGAGTTAGAGGAAGAGATCACAAGCTTGGGAAAGAGCAGAGGGAGAGGGAGAAGCAGACTCCCCACTCACTGAGCAGGGAGACTGAGGGCTCCATCCCAGGACCTGAGCTGAAAGCAGATGCTTAACTGATTGAGCCACCCAGTGCCCCTATGACTAAGTTTTTTATAGTAGAAATACCTTAGTCATTTTAGCTCTTCTATTGAAAAATAACAGGTATAATAAAACACTAGAACAGTCAAAAGAAGTGTACAGTTTTATGAGTTACTATAAGGCAAATACCCTTGTAACTAGATAAAGAAGAATTTGCTGGCAATTCTAGAATCCCCTCCATGTGGTCCATTCCAGTTATAGTCTTACTTAAAGAGAGTTATGATCTATAATATATCTTATATCTTATGAAAAAATACATAGATATATAGATAAATTAATATACATATAAGATATATCTTTATATCTATATGTATTTTATACATATATCTCCTTAGTTCAGTTGGCAACCTCCCTTCACAGTCAGGACTGTAGCGTTTTTATGTAAACACCTTAGTATTCCATCTATTTCATCATTATATTAAACTGAGAATTCTGATTCAGGGGACAGAAAGGATGGTGTAACTAGAAAGTCCTATAATTACTAATTTGTTTTATCTCACATCACACACAAGTTTTAGAATTATAAAAGTTAACATTACTTCCCCCGGTAGAATTACTGAGAAGAGTTAAAATATTATTTTCATATGCTCTTTATGTCCCCACTTATTTTTCATAGTTGTACTATATCTACATTTTCAGAACATATTGTCATTAGGATTTTTAGTCTTAATTCTACAAATAACTATAGGTTTAATGCTCATGATAAAGTTATGTCATCTAAATTTCACACTCTAGTGAAATTCTTAAGAGGAGCTTATGGGAGCAGTATTCTCTAGGTCAACTGTTAATAGCAATATGTCTTGGCCTTTATCACTATAAGTCAGTTTTACTGGATGTAAACTCTTGGACTTATATTTTTAATCCCTTATACTTTAAATATGTTAATCAACTTTATTTTAGTATTAAATTGTGTTCACAAAGCCTAATGACAAAATATTCTTTTTGCATTATAAGTTATAGACTATTTTTTCCTAGATGCACAAGTTATTTTATAAAATATTTCTTTAAAATCTAGTAATTTTATTAGTATATTTCCTGATAATGGTCTTTCTGGTTCAGTATTTTCAGGTACATATTGTAACTTTCAATATGTAATTTTAATTTTTTTTTTCAAAAGTTCTTCTGAAGTATAAGTTTTAGTATTAACTCAATTTCCTTGCTTTGGCTTCCTTTTTGAAAAACACCTATTATCTGTATGTTGGGTATTACATTCCAATCTTTGGTATTTGACGATAGCACAGAAATAACACATAGACATAAACTCTCAAAATATTATGGAAAGAGAAAAGTAATTAATGCCTTAGTGGTTAATAAAGTCAACATTTTTACCACTCATTGGATGTGAGCAAAACTTAGAAGAAATTTATAAGAGAAAACATGTTTCTTTCTTTCTTTTTTTTTAAAGATTTTATTTATTTGACAGACAGAGATCACAAGTAGGCAGAGAGGCAGGCAGAGAGAGGAGGAAGCAGGCTCCCCACTGAGCAGAGAGCCCAATGCAGGGCTAGATCCCAGGATCCTGGGATCATGACCTGAGCCAAAGGAGAGGCTTTAACCCACTGAGCCACCCAGGTGCCCCAAGAAAACATGTTTCTTACCTAAATCTAACTTGTTGCATACACAGCAATGGCAAATGACATGACTAAATGGTTCTTGAAAATAATGAGATTATTTTATTTAAAGATTTATTTATCTATTTGAAAGAGAGAAAGAGAGGGAGGGACAGAGGGAGACAAAGGGAGAATTTTCAAGCAGATTTCCCATTGCTCACAAAACCTGATGTGGAGCTTGATCTCAGGACACTGAAATCATGACCTCAGCCAAAATCAAGAGTTGGATGCTTAACCAACTGAGCCACCCACGCACTCCACAAATCATGACATTAAATTAAAGACACATCACAATCTTTGATCTATTCTATAGTAAAAATGTAATAACCAGGCTATACCAAACCTGGGAGAAAGGCATTTTGGGAATGGAGGATTTTTTCATAACTATTTTTGTTAAGGTAAGCTATCATAGCCTATCTTAGGTGGGGAGGAATTGAAATGTGTAATCAGAATGCCAAAGAGAGGTGTTTATAATTCTATACATTTATATTTATAATTAATATAAGATATGTATAATCAACTATGCCCAGGATAACAAATTCATGCTAACAGAGTTGAATGGCTACATACAAAATTTTAAGGACCTAATTAATTTAGATTTTCTATGCAAGCACATCAATTTGTTGTTCAAGCATAACACTTAGAGTATAATGTTCACACTTCTTTTTTTTTTTTTCTTTTTTTTTTTTTTAAACTAGTAAAGCAGTTAATGTTCACACTTCTAAGAGAACAAAGTGATCAAATGCAGGCCCAGGAATGGCAAGCGAAGTAGGCCAAAGTGATTTGTTGATGGCCTCTAGAATATAATACACACTTTTTTTGTGTGTGTCAGATTGAAACACCAGATAGGAGTGTTAAGAGAACAAGCTATAAGTTTATAGCCATATCCACAGTATTAACATTGTTTTTCTAAGTTATGCCCTTTTACATTGATTACATCTTCTTGGTTATTCAAATCAAGTATTTCATTTGATTAACTTTTTTACATTTTGCTCTTTATCTCATTTCTAATCTCCTTACTCATTTTTCGTTTTCTTTGTTCAATTTCATTCATTCTAGGCTTTCATTTCAATAGTAGTCAATTTGCTTTTTAATGCCCTGTTGGCATTTCTTGTATAATTTCTCAGAATTCTCATGTTCATTTTAACCATTTTCACTCTCCTTAAAACATCTACAGTTGATTTATGTAAATAAAGGTTAAGAAGGCAAAAAAGCACTAAATACTAAAAAGTATACCATTTTACATACATTTTAATATTTCTTATCCTTGAGAATAGATGATTCAAAAATATGTAAAATGCCTACAGTTCTTATGAACAATTTACCTACCAATATTTGTCAGTATTTATCCATTAGTAAGAATATTTTTATATGATTTCTGGAATTTGCTTATCGATTGTTTAAATGGATTGCTTGAAAATTATATCAAACTGAACATAGAGAAACTCATCTATATGTTAATAGGATAAAGTCAGCTTTTTATGGTTGTATTATTGTCATCATCATCATTACCAACACAAGAGTACAGATTCATTCTTAAAAAGTAATTTTACCGGGACGCCTGGGTGGCTCAGTTGGTTAAGCAGCTGCCTTCGGCTCAGGTCATGATCCCAGCGTCCTGGGATCAAGTCCCACATCAGGCTCCTTGCTCGGCGGGGAGCCTGCTTCTCCCTCTGCCTCTGCCTGCCATTCTGTCTGCCTGTGCTCGCTCTCTCCCCTCTCTCTCTCTGATAAATAAATAAAATCTAAAAAAAAAAAAAATTAAAAAAAAAAAGTAATTTTACCAACTCAAAAAGCCCCAGAGTAATGATTTCTGCCTTGCAGGCATAGAATGTATTTTGTATATTTTATTACACCATAGTATTCAGATTCTGAGGAAAAGGAGGACTACTATTTTCTTTATAGAATAATCTTGGTAAGGGTTATTTATGACTCATTGTGTATCCATTATCAGTAGGTGAATAAACCTTGTTTTCTAGAACTAAGAAGGATAATTATTTTGTTATGAAATTTCCTCCTTATGTAACTATGGAAGTCAATGCCCATATGGATTAAAGAGAAGCTTTAACTTGGCAGTTAGAAGGAAATAAAACCATGAATGTTTTCAAATGGACTTATATAATACTAATAGTAATCTCTCCTGTACTTTCTGAGGATTCACAAGGAAGAGATTCAGCACTAGATGGTGAGAAGAATGAGTTTGAAGTTAAATTACATCTACTATGAATCTTTACTATGAAAAACCAAGTACTACTAAAGGCTTAAGATATTATGAGGTTGAAGGTCTACACAAAAGATGCTTTGTAGTTAAAAGAAACCTTTGTAATGAGTTAGGAAATTTGAGGCAAAATTCTGATTCTGCCAAAAGATGAACTTGAACAAGTTAGTTACCTCGTTCAGAGTGGAAGTATTAAATAGAAATCTTTTCCTAGTCTGGTAACAAACTATAGAAATTATTTCTGGTGATAGCCTGCAGCAGGGAAGTCATGAACTTGCCTCTCCTCTATAATTCCCATCCAGAATCTTTATGTTCAGAACCATGTGTGGGCATAGCTCTCTTATTTCTACACATTTCAGAGTACCCTTAAAACATGTCAGCTTCGTTCATTTGGCACCATATTGTATGCTTCAAATTCTCTCAGTATCTAAACAACTTTCAATGACATACTCCAATTTTGTTAGTAAGTTTTAAATCATGGAAGTCCGTGAAATATCAGTCCAGCTTATTATAATCAATAATTAGATTGACTGCTTGTCCTTAAGAGCTTTTTGGTAAATGTGTGAACAAATTCTATTTGTCATCTAATAGATATTTTAAGATGCATTTTAATCATGAAACCATTGTAAAAATTTCTCCAAAATACATATAAAATAGAATCCAAATGCCTGTTCTTAAAAATCAAATATAAAATTCAAATTTCATCAGATACTACAAGAATACTACATTGAATTTACCTTTCAACAGTCTATTAACTATTTGCTTGGGGTTGATTTGCCTTAAGAAAAGGGGAAAACTCAACAACCCATTTTGTGCCAAAATTAATTCTAACAGTAATACATTTTGTGCTCCACTGACTTTCAATTTATTACCAGTGGAGCTTGGTTGATTGTTTTGATCTTCAGTTTATTGGCAATGAAGTAGGATTTACTGTGCTACCACCTTTCAGTAACATAAATGTTACTTCATTGAGCTGGTGCCTCATTGTAAAGCACTACAAGAAAATAATTTAATTGTCTGTCTTTGCTTCAACTCATAATACTTTTGAGTGTGGTAGAATGTTTAATGTCAAACTTGTCTCTTTGCATATTTGTTTCAGCAATTTCAACTCTTAGGAGGTAAAATGTATTAGTCCAAGGAGCTGCCATTGCAATTTGATTACAGTGACACCAGATGGCAGTGAGTAAATCCTAAGGTATTAGATATTAGGAGAATGTAACTTTATACCCAAAGCATTGTATATCTTTTAAAAAACAGTTCATATTAAATTTCAATAAATACACTCAAAGGTGATTTTAAAAACAACTTTTTAAAGATTAATCCTATGATATGTAGATCTTTCCTTAATAAGTCTTAAGCTTTTTACATTACTTTATTTCTTGATTTGAAAACCTAGTTTCAGTGTCAAGGAAAGACTTATTTTTAACTTTTTAAAATTTTTTCTTGGATATTTGCTTCATTTACTATAAATTCAGCTCTTTCTTCAATACTAGTATTCTGGCAGTTTCCCAATAATTTCAGAGATGTTTTATTTTTTATTTGTTTATTTCAAAAAAGAAGTCAACATCACTCTCTGTTCCATGTTTCTATGTACATACACACTAATATTCTCTCTTATATTTAGCTTGATGCAAATTCCCTTTCAAAATTACTTCCACTAAATGATGTCTTTTGGGTAAAGATTGTCTAGAAAACAACAACATACTTTCACACACCTACCAATATTCAACTTCTGACTTTCTTTGAAGAATTTTCTAGAAGGGCTTTAAGGTGAAGGTGGCATAGTGTTAGCAATGACTTACGTGAACACTGAGGGGCCAGACATCAACAAGACATACAGGAGATGTTTGGTAAGGGAAATCAGGAATTTGTGCTCTTCTTCATAAATCTTGCTTGGGCAAATGCTTGGATTCTCTAAGATAGGTGTATAAACTAGGGGCAGGGGAAGCAGGTTTCAAAGTATAATAACGTGTTGTTGCTGATATTTTGTTTTTGAGGTGCCTCTGTGAATTCAAGTAGTGATATTACATAGTTTTTATGTATTTGGATTAAAGATTATGTGAGAGATCTGACTTAGATATACAGACTTGAGAATCATCATCAGCATATAGGTAATAGTTAGCCCTACATTAAGTCTGACAAGGAATTACAGGGTTCTTCCAACATTCTAGAAGAGTGCACTCCATAAAGAACATTGGTGTCCCAGACATGGAAAGGAGGCAAAAATGCTGACATCATGAAAACCAAGGATGAAGTATTCAAGAAGAGTTAATAGTGATACATTCTACAGAGAACCCAAAAATGAAGTGAAGGAAAATAAAAGAACAAAAAATATAATATTGTCCATTATATTTGGCAATGAGGGCGTTATTGGTGACTTTAGTGAGAGCCATTCTGTGGAGTGTACCAGGTTGCAGAGGTAGAATATGTCAAAGTGAACAAACTGATGACAGATTACTCTTTACAGCAGTTTGCTTATGAGTAAAATACACAAGGAATACAGAATCATAGTAGAGTATTTAAAAGCCCAAGATACTTAAGTACATTCTAGAACAGTGTTTCATTTATGGTAAGAACTCAATAAATGTTAACTCTGACTATTTATAGGGAGAACACTATTTCCACATCCCTGATATTTTCATGTATAGAAAAATAGTTTGTGTCTCTTTCAATGCCCATTTGTAAGAGGAGGAATGATTTACTTGTTTGATGTGTTCTGTGAAAGAATTATGCATTATCTGCTCATGCTTGTGTGCTCACTCTCTTTCCCTCTCTCTCTTTCTCTCTCTCGCTCATACACACATATACACACACATGCATATGCACACACACAACCTGACTTCAGGAAGCATGGATCCTCTCTTTCTCCATGTAGCACCCCCTTAGAAGTCCCCCATTGGTTTTATAATACTGACTACAATTGGATAGATAAGACTAATTGATAAGCAAAGTACATTTATACAACAGACCTAAAATAATATTTTCCGATTGCTTTATCCATGATAAAAATGATATTTTTCTCTCTGAGTAGGACTCCTTTGTCTATCTCATAAATGATTCCATAAATGATTCCAAATCTGACTGGGAAAGAAAGATTTATATGTAAGATCCCCATACTCACAAACTAATACAAAGTTTTAGAACAGGGAGTGAGGTTTTTTTTTTTTTTTTAATCAATCTGGCATTATGGAGAAAGGGTATGTCACTGTTGCTCTCCTATTTGCCCTCTGCTGAGTTGTTCCTGGTCCTTGAGCATGATTTCCCAGCACTCACATGAATCACTAGGTCCTGACACGATGTTTGGTCATAGCCCACATTGGCAGTCTACATCCTGCTCATCCAGGGCCCAGGCAGTTACATCTCTTTACTCATTCTGTAATATGTTTACATCCCTTTCAGAGGGGGTTCTAGGAAGTTGTGGCACTCCTGCCATTACAAGCTGGGAAGTACTCCCATTGACCTCGGCACATATTTTAAAAACAAATATTCACTGGCCCTGATGCTAGGCTGTATGCAGACATTCTTCAAGAGGCTTTCACTCTCCCTTCCTGGGCTATATTCATGCAAATGCTGTTTCTTTTGGGAGTTCTTAAATATATTTGATTTTTTTTTTCTGATGGCAGTACTTTTCAACCTGAAAGTTGTGGCTGGGGACAGCAATCTATTGAAATGAATGTTTTAGTTTGAGTGTATATGTCTTTATATTAGGTTAAAATATTAAATGAATTCTAACTATTGGTCATGGCCAAAAGAATTTTGGGGAAAAAAGATGAAACAGAGCACTTCCTACTTTCAAGTTTAATTCTAGTAACAGGCATATTGTTGGACTCACCCAGGAATACTCAAAAGGCATCATTTTTCTCCCATATTACTCTCATTGGTTTATCCTCTCCCCTCTCAACGAGGAGTCCATTGCCACAACAAGAACTTAAATCATTTTGCATCCTTCCCTACTCAGTGGTTTGTGATGTAAATATTATAGTCTGAATCTTCCAGGATCCTTGGCATGTCCATATTTACATATACATTTTTATCTCTATCTTTATATCTATATCTGCATCTATATCATCTATGTCCATATCGCTATAAAACCAACAAATCAACAAGTACCAAATAATGTTTCTCTTTAAGAATTATCTTAGAGCACAAGAAATGAACTTTGACTTTCTAGCTTATGGTCTTGAATTCCATTTCAGCCACTCAAATCACTTTTTCTAAATTATATCTACTCAATAAGAGGAAAGCCTAAAGACAAGGAAAAAAATGAAGAAAAGAAAAACTTTAATTTTTAGTTTAGTGATCCCCCTTTCTTTTCATATCTGTAACACTGATCTAGTTTAGCCCTTGCAATCTCTGTTTTGGATTCTTCTGAAAATCTCCTTACCATTCTAGTGTTTCTGGACTCAATCCTAGTTATCATACCCTCCCTACATCACAAAGGCCAAGGGATCTTTAAAATATAAAAATCTGACCTTCTCACTTGTTCCTGCTAGATTATTTATTGATGAGTAACAAACTACTCCAAAGCCCAGTGACCTAAAACAGCCATTTTTATAATGTCTTATGATTTTATTGGTCCAGAATTCCAGGCAGTGATGAGATGAATGATTCCTCTTTTACTTGTAACATTGATGGATTCATTGTGAGGTGTTCAAGGACAGATGTTCTGGTCTGTGGGATCTAAGGCAGCTTCACTCATCCATCTGGTGTCTTGATAGAGATAATTGAAAGACAGGGCCCAGTTCAGAAAAGCAGAATATCTATGAGGGGCCTCGTGCATAGTCAGACTTCATGCAGGGTAGCTCGGGACTTTGAGAGAACATGTTTCAAGGAATTTGAAGTGGATTCTGGTAGTCTCTTAGTGCATGGGACCAGCAACTGACAATCACTTCTGCCTTATTCTTTTCATAAATGTTTACTGAGACTAACCTAGTTATGAAAGGAGTAGAATAAGTGGACTTCACTTCTCAAATGAGAGAAGTGGCAAAGAATTTGAACCATTTTTAATCTATCACATGAGTCCTCTGCTCAAAATGTCTTTTTATATATCTTTTTAAAGGCATTTAAAATGATTACAATCTAGCCACTCTGTCTCATCAATTCATTTATTAAGTTTTATATTTCAGAAAATTTGAAGTTTTCCTTCTTTTTTTGTAAGATTTTATTTTTAAGCAATTTCTATACCCAACTTGGGGCTTGAAATTACAATCCCAGGATCAAGGCTTGCATGCTCTATTGATGATTGAGCCAGCCAGGCACCCTGTGAAAGCTAGGTTTTCTAACTTTACCTAGCACACACTTAAAAAGGAACTATACTAAGCATTGACTCATGGTGTCCCCTCTAACAACTCTATGATGTAGTTTCTATTTAACAAATGAAGAAACTGGGGCATAGAGAATTTACATAACTTTTGCCACATTTTCGGTAAGTTGTGAAGTTGTATTTGAACCTAGAAAATGTGATCTCAGAGTTCTTGCTTCTAAACATTAACCGACTGCTAGAATGTCCCTTTTCTCTGGGTAAATATGTTTTCCTCCCTATTGGCTCATCCATGTGGCAAAAGGCCAAGTGTTTTTTTTTAATACCAGCTCAGGTCATACTCCTCTGTGAAGCGTCGTCAGTATTTTGTACATGCATCTACTTTAATAATGATAATATTCTTTGCTTATTTGTTTTGCCTGTTTGCACCCTAGAGGACATTACATATGTCCTCTAATTTTATAACCCATGCCTCAACACAATGCCAGGCACATGATTGATGCTCTGTAATAACTTTATAAAAAACAATAAGTGACTAGAGATATCTCAGTGAACCTGAGTCTTCATTCTGGACTTTACACTGAAGGTTGAGCAAGTTTTATGTCCTTATGTGTATCCTAGAAGATATATTTTTTTTAATTTTTTATTTTTTCAATTTCTTTTCAGTGTACCAGAATTCATTTTTTATGCACCACACCCAGTGTTCCATGTAATATGTGCCCTCCATAATACCCACCACCAGGCTCACCTAACTTCCCACTCCCTGCCCCTTCAAAACCCTCAGATTGTTTTTCAGAGAATACCTGTGAGAAGAAGGACAAATATTCTCCTTTGTCTCAATCATAATATATACATTTTATAAATCTTATGAATTTTTCCCATGCTACTAATACTTAAAGGATTTCATTTTGCAGGGAATGCTTTGTTTTAGGAGCTCTCACATTGCATGAAGAGATCATAAATGTTGTACATTTCTCGCCAAGGTTTCACAGCAAGACAGTGATTCTATAAAAATTCAGTGGCATTGGAGAATACTAAGAATATTATTACAGTTAGTGTAGCTATCTGGAGAATGAGCTAAGCAACAAAATCCATATTTAATTAAAGCTAAAATTGCACGGCATATTATGCGTAAGAAAGAAATGATATACATGTATGGTATTCATTTAATCCTTAATGAGAACATCTGGTCATATTTCTAGATTTTAAATTTAGACTGCAGAATAGGGAAAGGCCTTCTTTCCCACAGGCTACAATAGAAAGTCAAAGCTTAAATGGTATAATGAGTAGATTTATGTTATTCAATTGTGGTGTCTCTAAAACTTAACGTAAAATTATACTGCAGAGGATGAAAGGTGCTCAAAGAGGACAGGAACCAATATTTATCTGGTAATCAAGTTGCTGTGCAGAAAGAACAATGAATGCATAATACAAACTTTTGCCTGATAATTTCTTTTTGTCAATAATCTTTTAGAAAGAAATAGATAATTTTAAAGAGTTTAGTGAGAATGCAGAGAAAGAATGTTCATAGACTTAAATTTTGAAAATAGTGACTTTCAGTGATTTATACTAGGCTAACTGGGTATTTGTACAATAATATAAACATATCTTCTCCAGAATGAACTCAATGGAAATGCTTAGGGATATCCAAAGGGTACATTTGATATATTACACCACATAATTCAAGTTGAGTCACTGTTAAGATAAAAATGGCAAATAAAATGTAAAATAACCTTAAAATATCATGAGATACAAATATTTAAAATTATTTGCTCGAGAAGTCCAGTAGAAAGGGTAGAATAGAATCCAAGTTAATTGTGGTAAGTCTTACATTGGTAAAGTGATATATTATATAAAAAGGAAGATAAATCATAAGTGTTGCTGTAAATATTTATATAATTGCAGAATAATTCTTCAGTGGAATCCAATCGGTAATGTTGTTATCTTATATACCTAACAGTTCAATGACTAAATTATAGAAGCTATTTAAAACAATAATGATCTTAATAACCAAGAAGTAGAATATTCAAGGGAAAAACATTAGTGTTATTATTCACTCTTTCAATAGCCATCTTTCTCTTTGAACTTTAGATTCAAAGGTTATAAAGAATAATTTTATAAATATAAAATTATCTAGCTAAATAGTACTTATCCTATATTAAACAACAGAAATATATAATTACATTTTTTGTTAACTGAACTCACTTTGACCAATTATTGCTCATACTTGTTTCACTTTTCAATCCAGTAGTTTAGGAACTATTTGTACGAAAGAAGGATTTCATAACATACCTCCAAAACCGCATTTTAGGGTTTCTGTACTTTGCCAGTTGTTTATTCTGTACAGTGATAAATGACTCTTACATCTTAGAAAGCCCATAAAAATTAGTGATTAGAAGCATTATTTTAGTTTCTTTGATAAAATTGTATTTGAGTAGATACTATTCAATATAAACAAAATGGATATAATTATTTCTTTGCCCATTTTAGATTAAAAATAACAAAAGCACACCATTTAACAATGATCATATCTTTTTTCTTTAACTGGACAGTAAGAAATGGATAAGGAAGGAATCTAAGTGCCATGTCCCTGGGCCATATACATTTTATTTCTAGATCTCCAACACCATTCATAGTGATAGATGCTTAAAAAATACTTTTTGTATGTCTAAGTGAATAATTTCCATGAGCAAGTGATTTTGGCTAAATCATGTGAAATTAATTTAAAGAGTTTATTCTCCAGGAGAGCCTTGCAGGTTTAAATGAACTCCCCAAATGCCAGGTCTTTGTCTAGATTACCTGGCTATTTTTGGCTTCCTAAACATGTGAATTCTTAGTAGGAATGATCCTCAGCTTCTATAGGTTTAAAAAATTAATATTTAGAAAACTGATGGCTACAAAAAGATTGGTGAAATTTTTAGCAACAAAGATTTTTTTTTTTTTTTACACAAAACGAAGTTGTTTCATGAGTAGTGTTTAGTTACAAAGTCCAGTCTATAGCTTCTGCTCACATTAATTTCTACATCAGTATCTAGCAGAAGGAATTCCTCAGTCCAAGGTCTTGGGCTCTCTCTTGGGCAGTGGATAGATGCATATGCTAATACTTGGCCTATTTGACCAATTACCTTTCAAATGACATATTCTTTTCCTATATCTGTAAACGTTTCATTAAGTTATATTCCAACCTAGGAAATTTTCTATATCTTTAGGATTACATGTTTCCAAGTATGTTCATTTTATACTGTTCTAGCTTAACTTTCTTTTTTTTTTTTTAAGATTTTATTTATTTATTTGACAGACAGAGATCACAGGGAGGCAGGCAGAGAGAGGAAGGGAAGCAGGCTCCCTGCTGAGGAGGGAGATGCGGGGCTCAATCCCAGGACCCTGGGATCATGACCAGAGCCAAAGGCAGAGGCTTTAACCCACTGAGCCACCCAGGCGCCCCTCTAGCTTAACGTTCAACTGCAGGTATCACTTCTAAGTTAATCGGCTAGGTGACATGTTGATTCTTCACAATTTCTATAGGTCTTAATTATAATTTCATTTTTGTTTCTGAACACATTTAAAATATATGTGAGTATGTGTAGGTATATACACATTTTTGTTTATGTAAATTTTCCTAGGAAGAATGTCATATTTTTTGTTTAAATAGATTTTCCTAGGAAGAGTGTCAATATTTTTCATGAACTCATGAACACATCTGACATTTATATTTATATACTATGACACAGAACTTTTTGGAACCACAACATGCAGGAAGAAATTTTATATCTAGTGAGAAAGAAATAAGAGACATAATGGGGTGAACACAATAATGGAGACCTCTCCAGTTATATCACAGGATTAAACTACTCAAATATTCTGTCATAAAGCACCTTACTTTCTTCCTTCCAAAAAATTAAATTATCTTTTCCCCCCTTCTTAATATTTCCTACTTTCAAGAAATCCCTAGGTATTCAGAAACAAAAAGCAAACATAGGTATATTTGGGGCCAAAGATCAAGATAGACCACTATTTTTCTAGCCAGGCACTAACTTAATCAAAAGTAGTGGATGGAAGTTTTAAAACTCCAGAACACAAGCAATAATAGAAAGGAATTTTCAGTAAAATCTCATTTTTAAATTCAAGTTTAGTCAAATAAAAATCAGATATTAATTATAATAGTTTTTCAAGGCTCGATGGTAGTTTTCTCTACTCAAATGGCTCCAAATTTCTAAGAAGTGTAGGAAAACACTCCTGTCTTTTGTCCCAACAGGGGTATCTGTGCTGCTGAGCTCCACAAATAAGACTTGGTCACCACTTTGCCGCCTTCTGTGGATTCTATTCTGTGCTCATGATTATTTGGCATTGGTAACACCCAACATTTCCTTCTTTATTTCACTCAGAAGTTTTCTATATTCTTTAATGAATATATCACAAAGCAATAAGCATGCAAACATTCTCTTGGACAGGTCCAAGTTATACAAGCTAATGATTATATTATATAAATTCATATTTTCTTATTAAAATATATAAATTATCTCAGGTTTGATGCATCATGCTCCCCTAATGGCAGTTTACAAATTATCTATGTCCATAAATACGTAAACCCTTATGGCAGATAAGCAAAAATTTCCCTCAGCCCTCTGAGATGGGAACATTCAAGACAGTCCCTTGTACATGAACTGGAAGACAAAAGAAAATATTACACAGCTTGACTAACCCATTAATCACTTAGACTTACATAATCTAAATTCTATCACCCAGGAAAACACAGTGCCCAAGTGTTACCAAGCCATTGACTAAGTAGAAATTGGGTCCAATCTTTGTTTGCTGTTCAGAATATGACCTATTAATAGTGCAGTGATGAGGTAAAGAATAAAGAAAATTTTAAAAAGGAAGAGAAAACATTGCTAAATAGGACAATCATCTGTTACTACCAGGACAACTATAAGAACAATTAAGCCTACCACAGTAACAACTAAAGGTGATACTGGAAACCATGTAGAAGAAATCTGACTTATAAAGAAAACAATATTTTTTTATATGAAGATATGTGTCTCTTTTCCCTTACTGATAATAAACAAAATGTTATTGGTAATAATAAAAACAAAATGTAACCATTTAAAGTTTTTATAAAGCAACCAATGAGAGAAATTTCTGTAAATTATTTTATGAATGCAGTATTTTTTTTCAGTCACTTAAACTTCTTTGTACTTTCTCAAGTTAACAGAGTTCTACTTAATGAGAGAAGGTTCCTGTAATATTCATCACTATATATTCCACAGTCTTTCTACCTTAGAACAGAATTTCATCTCATATTCTCCTGTGTGCATTTGTCCAGATCACCTTGTCCAAGTAGGTTACTTTAAAAAAAAAAAAAAGATTAGTATCCAAGGAAATACTAATATCGACCACCACTATCGCTTAGAAAAGAGTGTGACACATTCAAATGAATGGTTTAACACCATAAGTTTGTTCATTTCTATCAAACCTACACAACAGACTCTGGGCCAGGAGACCTCACTATTAAGGCCTGGACCACGACCTCAACATGCAGAGCTGCAGAGCTATCTGCTGGGTAGACAGAACATGGAAATCTTCAAATATGCCAATGATACTTGCTTTTTTTTTTAATACGTCAAGCCAAATAGTGAATGTCAAAAACTTCTTTCTATAACTGCTGCATTTGTAAATTTAGGAACTAGGATCAGCATAACCAATTTGTTGTTATGGAATATTTCTTATTTTTAAAATTTTTTTCTTTTCTAATATTTCTTCTAAGTACAATTTTAGGTTTTGTCAAATTGGATTTTTTTTATTTAAATTGAAAGCATGTGGCAATGAGAATTAAAAAATAACTCCATATTCTTTAAAGTTCCCAGGAACTTACTGTGATCTGCTTTAAAAAAAAAATGCATAAACAATGATCTTGACAATGTTTAAATGAACCCGAATACTGTAAACAATCAATATGATGAAAGTACATAAATAATACTTAGAATAATTTTAAAATGTTATTGACAGTAAAAAAAATCACAGTTAATCCTCTATGATTGCCTGTTGTCTTATCAGTGTTTTATTTGAAAATATGAAATTTTCATCTTATTTATTTTTTTGAATTTATTTTCTTTGCTTTTTTTTTATTATGTTCAGTTAGCCAGCACATAGTACATCATATGTTTTTGATGTAGTATTCAAGGATTCATTAGCTGCATATCACAATACTCAGTGTACTCACAATACCCAGTGCTCATCACAATATGTGCCCTTTTGTTTCCCTTGCTTTTGGAGATGTTTCTAGCAAGAAGTTGTGGCAGCCAGTGTCAAAGAGGTAATGCCTATGTTCTCCTCTAGGATTTTGATGGATTCCTGTTTCAAGTTCATGTTTTTCATCCATTTTGAGGTTATCTTTGTGTGTGGTGTAAGAGAATGGTCTGGTTTCATTCTTCTGCATGTGATTGTCCAGTTTTCCCAGCACCATTTACTAAAGAAAAAATCTTTTCCCTTGACTGTTCTTTCCTGCTTTGTGGAATTTATTAGTTGACCATAAAGTTAAGGGTCCATTTCTGGAGTCTCTATTCTGTTCCACTCATCTATGTGTTTCTTTTTGTGCCAATACCATACTGCCTTGAAGACCAAAGCCTTTAATGTGGCTTGAAGTCAGGCATTGTGATGTCCCTAGCTTTTTCAATATTTCCAGGGCAATTTGGTGTCCTTTCTGGTTCCATACAAATTTTAGGATTGTTTGTTTCAGTTCTGTGAAAAATGTCAATGGTATTTTGATAAGCCATTGCATTAAAAGTGTAAATTGCTCTGGGCAGCATATATATATACACACATATTACAGTGAATATCATTCTCAATGGGCAAAAAACTGAAAGCTTTTCCCTTAAGGTCAGGAATATGACGAGGATGCACCCTCTCAACATTATTGTTCAATAGTACTAGAAGTCTTAGCCTCAGCAATCAGCCGACAACAAAAAGAATAAAGGGCATTCAAATCAGCAAAGGAGTCAAACTCTCTCTCTTTGCAGATGACCTGATACTTCATGCGGAAAACCCAAAAGTAAAGTGGCAGGATACAAAACCAGCGTACAAAAATCAGTTGCATTATATACATTAGCAATGTAACTGAAGAAAGAGAAATTAAGGAATCAATTCATTTTACAATAGCTCCCCAAACCATAAGATAACCTCAGAATAAATGTAACCAATGAGGTAAAGGATCTATACTCTATAAGCTACAGGACACTTATGAAAGAAATTGAGGAAGACACAAAGAGATGGAAAAACATCCCATGCTCATGTATTGGAAGAATAAACATCGTTCAAATTTTCATTTTAGACTGAGCACTTATTTATCTTTATGATTTGTTGTATATTGTGATTTGAGGCCAGCTGACACTGGGGCAACCAATATCAATTTAGAGAGTTATCAGAAGGCAAAAGACAAAAATTCCACATCTCAGAAAAGTATGGATTCTAGGAGATAGAGAAAAATTAAGTTGAAAGTAAAGTACTAATCTATGTCTTTGCTCCTGAATTTTGAGCAGTACATTTGTTTTCATTAGTACCTAGCAAGAACTTCCTTAGAGGCCAGAAGTAAAAACCAGCACACATACCACACGGATGCTGTTTCCAGGGCCCTGATACTTCTAGAAGCTGGATGTAACTGTCACCTCTGTGCCCACTACCGTCTGTACTGCAGTGGTGGACCTGACTGGACAGTCCTTATTCATGTGCCTGGGCCCTCGTTATAAATTGTCTAGAAAGTAGCTCTCTGCATCTCTGTTGGAAACCAGGCTCTACCTGAAAAGGTGAGATTTCTGAAATATGGGATGGGGATTCAGAGGCTAGACAGACAAAAAAAAAAAAAAAAAAAAAAAGATAAATATCCTACATCTTCCAATCTCCAGTAGCCTTAACAGCATTACTTTTTCCTTACATCTTTGTAACAATCTGGTGGGAGTACTGGATTTATAAGGCAGCATTATCAAACATTTGTTGATTTTCTTAAGGGTAGATTGATAATAACTTTGTGAGTCTAAGAGGCTGTTGACAATCTATCAGATCAAGTCAGACCAAGATTGAAAGAGTCAAAAAAAAAAAAAAAAAAAAAAGAGTGAGTGCTGACTAAAGCAGAAATGAGCAAGGAGGAAAGAAGGAAAGAATCAGGGCTGAAATTTTAGGTGAAGGCACTAATTTCATAATCTTCTTGCTAAACACATGATAACAGCTATTTCATGTGTGATCACACTTGCCCAGTTTTAAGAATTACCTTGGGGACTTGTTATAAATAAAGATTTCTAGGATCAAGCCAGATCAAATGAATCAGAGACTCTTCGGCTTTAACATGTTTGAAATGTTTAAGATGATTCTTACCCTCAGATTAGCTTGTGCAAGTCTGGGAATTTAGATCCTATTTGTTGATGTTAGACCCTCAGTTGCATTCAGTTAACCTAAGTGACCTATGAGAATAGTCAGTCTCCTGGTAAGGTTTCCATAACTAGGAAACCACTGTTAGAGAGACTGAAAGAGTCGCCCTTTGCCTGGCACCTAGGAATTCTTGACCTGAATTTCTTTCAGTGCTTAAGCAACTCCCTGGGACTTCCACAAACTCTTCTGGCTTTTAAGACACAGTGAAGAAATAACTTTCTATGTCAGAGTTATGGCTTGTAAGTTCCCTCTTGACCTAACAGCTTTTTAAATCCTTCAACCGTGAGAGCACGGTATATATAATATTTATCTTTTTAATAAGACTTCTTCTGATTGAATACTTGCCTGTGCCATTTATTTTAAAGTGTCCTTTTTCTATTGATCCAGATACTTCAGTTACAGATCCACTTAAAACTAGAAGGAAATGTATATTTTAAACTTAGTTGTTTGAACTCTTTGGAATGTAGGGGCATGTGTGTGATGCTTGGTGTCTAGTGTAGGTTTTAGTGTATTGTTGTCTATATGTGTGCGATGTGTAGATAGTGATCACCCTGTGTGTGTGTGTGTGTGTGTGTGTGTGTGTGTAGGTGATGATAAAGATGTGTGTGTGGGTTGTGTGTGTGTTATTTCCATATTTTTATTAAAGGTTTTGGGCAGTCTTTTCTTGCAGCACTCTCAGGAGGAATACCATGCTACATCTGGTGTCCTTTTTGATATTAATAGATCCCCCAGGTACTTACAAAATGTCCACCTGTCTCTTTGGCACAGACAAGGATTTCTGATTTCTTTGTCTTCCTTTATTCTTCAGTATCTGGATTCTTTTTGAAAATAAATTGAATCAAGGGAAATGATGTAAAGATTTGGAATAAATCAAAAAGCTTTTATAAAACCAAATTTCTGAAAAATCCTCAAACGTTTATTTTCAGCTTATTCCCATGCTTCTAGTAAGCAATGTCTCTACATGTTTTGTTTGATGCTTTTCTTTTCCCATTTTTTTAGTTGCACTGGGGCATTTATTTAGTTGCTTCTGGTTGTGATATTTCCATTTTATGAGACGCAGCTATTTTATCTTTTTATAAACATTTTTTGTGACCTACAATCTCTATAGCAATCACCTAGCTAAACACCTAAATGAATCTCAGATTGTTTTTCTATAAGACTAGCTTTCCTAATTTCTCTCAAATAAAATAACAAATTTCATGAAAAGAGAAAAATTCTCTTATTCCTTTTTGTTTTGTTTTTCAAGTGTCTTAAGCTTAAAATTTTGGTGCTAGGCACAAAATGTATATTTGATAAATACTGATTCCAATAATAAGATTTGGATCATGAATTTTTACGATATATGTGTGAGGTCTACCTTTGACTTGGATCAATAGAAATGTGGGTGAGTCTTATAAAAATGCTTGAAAAGAACTTGCATTCTTCTCATTCAAAATATATCTTTGTCTTAAGAGAGGCACTTCCTAATGAACATCTTCTCCACTAAAAGTCTAAACCAGAGGGAAAAATGTGTATTCATCAGACAGGATGTTGGTAATAAAAGGCAATAAGTTAAAGGAAACACTGTAATAAGAAAGATGAAAAAAAAGTGAATGATTGAAGTCATAAAGAATTAAACAATGTGTAAGAAGGAGTAGAGGGTATAATAAAGAAAAAGATGGAAGATCTAATATTTAAAATCATGAGTCTTAAATAGAAAAATAAAAAAAATGCATACTACCATATAAATTCTTTAGTCTGAATAGTAACTAAATTGTAAATAGAAAATAACAATCAATTTCAACTGGAATCTTTCACTGAGCTCAAAGATATATAAATAATACATATAGTATATACCATGATATAGTACCATATATGTAATATAAATAATATGTAATTTATTTCTATGTTTATGTATGATGTGTTTATAATATGTGATACAATAATATAGTACAATATATTTTATAAATATTTAAACATCATTATATATACATATAGGATAAATTCCAACTTCTGATGTAACGTGTGGTGACATACACAAATAGAAAACTGGCCTTGCTCTGACACACAGGGAGAGACAGGGTAGCTTTTTAAAAAGCCTGTTAGAGTTATATTCATTCTGCACAAAAGATGCAAGAGACCCCAACTTCTCTGAGCAGTCTTCTCCAAGTCCCTATTCTCCACACATATGTTACAAAAGAGCTGAGGGATTCAGAAGAGCTGAAATCCAAGGTCATTGCCATTGTCTTTTACGTATGACACAGTATTCCTTAAGGGAGAATGTTCAGAAGTAGAAATGGGTTGTCCCAGAAATAGAAGTAGGGAATAAGAAGATTGGAACTTGTCTCTCTCCCTATCTTTAATCTGTCTGATATAAGAGTAATCTTGAAAATGTTGTACTTGCTGGTCCTTATAACATTCTGGGATTGGGAGGGAGACAAACCATAAGTGACTCTTAATCTCACAAAACAAACTGAGGGTTGTTGGGGGAAGGGGGTTTGGGAGAAGGGGGTGGGATTATGGACATTGGGGAGGGTATGTGCTTTGGTGAGTGCTGTGAAGTGTGTAAACCTGGTGATTCACAGACCTGTACCCCTGGGGATAAAAATATATGTTTATAAAAAATAAAAAATTTAAAAAAAATTAAAATTAAAAAAAAAAAGACTTAAGACCAAAGTTTAAGCTAGTAAGCATTATTATAACCTTAAGGAGCATTGAAACATTTAAGTAGAATTTGCTGATTTATTTAGTCTTTGCATTTTTCCCCCTAACACACTTATTAAACTTTAGGCACATTCTTGTTTTAAATCTGACATTGGTTGTTAATGAAATTTCACCCACATCCAGCCTTGTCCAAAAGAAGTCTAAGATAAGGTAAATATAAAAAAGGCATATATGAAGAAAAGAGAAAAAAGTAAACCTTATTCAGGACCATATTCAGGACCATAAGATAGATATAATAATTTTGGTAGGCAGAATTCCAAGAAAAGTCCATGATTCTTGACCTCTGATGTCCTATGTCCTAACTCCTATAGATCATGCTATTATGGATTCAAGGTATGGATAAAAGTGGAATTTAAGAAACAAATCAAACAAGCAAAGGGGCAGAGAGAGAGAGAAAAAAAAAAAAAAAGAAGAAACAGACTCTTAACTGAGTAATTAATTTCTTAATAGAGAACAAACTGATGGTTACCAGAAGGAAGGTGGGGGGTTGGGCTAAATAGATGATGGGGATAAAGGAGTGTATTTGTTGCGATGAGCACCCGGTATTGTACTGAAGTCTTAAACACTCTACTTTTCACCTGAAACTAATGTAACACTGTATGTTAACTAACTGGATTTAAATAAAAAGTAAGTAAATAAATAAAGGGAAAGAACAATCAGCAAATGGAAGTCAATTATCAGTTTATGTATGACATGACTGGCTTATATATTTACCCCTGATAGTTCTAAACTTTTATACCTCATTTTCTATCTGATCTCTTTATGTGAATGTTGTAGCAGAAATGCATTTTTTCCCCTATTTTTCCTGCCAAGCATATCTTCCCCCTTATTTCTGGAATAAATATTTTCTTTTACTTTGGGATCATCCTCAAGAACATTGGGTCAGTGAATATAATAATATATATTATTATATTATTATATCTATTGGAGACAAAAGATGATCTAGACAAAGTCATAGTGATTACTGAGGGTACCAATGGGAAGCTCTTTGGTATTTTCAAGCTCAAGTGTATATGTAGATGTCTACTACCGTATATCACTATCCTGGGAAATCAGTATCATCCTAATCTTTTCTGGACAGAATTAGGATGAGGAGATTGAAAAAAAAAAAATCTGAGATTACCTCAAAACTTGAAAAATCAAGAGAGACAATTAAGTTCTTGGTTTGAGCTATGCCTAAAACCAGTTACTCCTCAGAATTTTCCATCATTTACTCAGTGTATGGTAATTGAAAGGACACATATTACATATGCAGGCCTTTAATACCTGTAAAGGATAATATATAGCACAACAGAGGAAAGAGAGAACAGGCAACCACAGAGACCTACAAACTGCCAACCACTACTCACGAGAGTCCTTTCTCAGCCACACTGGATGCTCTTTGTTTTTGTATTTTGAACCACCTACATCAATGAGACATATCTCAGTTTCAGGCAAGCAGGCACCCTGGCACAAATTTACTGAGGAGTCTCTTATATCCAACTGATCATGTAACGCAAGCCAGCTGTGTAACCAGATAAACCAGGAAGAATCATCAATCTGTACTTCCCTAAACAATGCAGGCAAGCCAGTACAGAGTCCCTCTAAGGGAAGTTTGAATTTTTAAATGGCACTTTTGTTGTCCAAAATTTATATTCAAAATATACTCAATAAGCATTCCTTGACAGCAGCATATTTATTGAATAAATCAATATTGGTTAAAATGCTCTAATAGCGGTTTGGATAACATTGACCCTAGTCTAGATGTCCCATAAAAACCACTTTTCCCTTTAAAGAATGGAGACATTCTGAGAAAAAACAAGACTTACTGGCTGATGATGGATACTTAGAAGTCTTTGAGGAGAAAGAGACAGAATGATCCTGGAAGATACTTTGGTTTAAAATAAAGTTTAAAATAGGGATGCCTGGATGGCTCAGTTGGTTAAGCAGTGCCTTAGGTTCAGGTCATGATCCCAGCATTGTGGGATCGAGTCCCACATCGGGCTCCTTGCTCGGCAGGGAGCCTGCTTCTCCCTCTAACTCTGCCTGCCACTCTGTCTGCCTGTGCTCGCTTGCACTCTCTCTCTCTGACAAATAAAATCTTTAAAAAAAAAAATAAAATATAGTTTAAAATAATGGCTAGGCAGACAATAAATAATTAAACAGCAT
Source organism: Mustela erminea (assembly GCF_009829155.1). NCBI lineage: Eukaryota > Metazoa > Chordata > Mammalia > Carnivora > Mustelidae > Mustela > Mustela erminea. The sequence continues at coordinate 50,811,527 of NC_045628.1, read as the reverse complement.
CTGAAGAAAAAAGAGGGAACAGAGAATGTGCACTGACCTGGGAGGGGCTGGTAAGTATGGTATTTCTAGAAGAGAACTAAAGCAGCTCAAGGACAATGGTATAAGGTCTTTGTGAACCACAAAGAATAAGCTAATGGGAGAATTACAGTCCCCCTCATGAGGTCTATGGGAATTTCTTTTTTCTTTTCTTCTTTTCTTTTCCTTCTTTTTTTTAAAATTTTACTTATTTATCTGACAGAGGGAGAGCAAACACAAACAGGGGGAGCATCAAGTAGAGGGAGAAAGAGAAGCAGACTCTCCACTGAGCAGGGAGCCCAACGTGGGGCTTGATCCCAGAGCCCTAGGATGGTGACCTGAGCTGAAAGCAAATACTTAATGACTGAGCCACCCAAGCTCTCTATGGGAATTTCTAAACGAAAAGTGTAATTTGTACAGGTGCCCTCTAACTGCCAAAGTCCACTGTTTAACACAAACAGATACGTCAAGTACTGCAGTAAGTTGGGGTTAGAAAGCTATTTAACTTACCAGGATTTTGCTGATGGGGAAAAGATGGGCATTTCTTTTTTTTCCTTTTTTTTTTTTTTTTAATTTTCAGCATAACTATTCATTATTTTTGCACCACACCCAGTGCTCCATGCAATCTGTGCCCTCTAATACCCACCACCTGGTACCCCGACCTCCCACCCCCGTCCCTTCAAAACCCTCAGATTGTTTTTCAGAGTCCATAGTCTCTCATGGTTCACCTCCCCTTCCAATTTCCTCCAACTCGCTTCTCCACTCTAACTCCCCATGTCCTCCATGCTATTTGTTATGCTCCACAAATAAGTGAAACCATATGATAATTGACTCTCTCTGCTTGACTTATTTCACTCAGCATAATCTCTTTCAGTCCCGTCCATGTTGCTACAAAAGTTGGATATTCATCCCTTCTGATGGAGGCATAATACTCCATAGTGTATATGAACCACATCTTCCTTATCCATTCGTCTGTTGAAGGGCATCTTGGTTCTTTCCACAGTTTGGCGACCGTGGCCATTGCTGCTATAAACATTGGGGTACAGAAGGCCCTTCTTTTCACTACATCTGTATCTTTGGGGTAAATACCCAGGAGTGCAATGGCAGGGTCATAGGGAAGTTCTATTTTTAATTTCTTGAGGAATCTCCACACTGTACTCCAAAGAGGCTGCACCAACTTGTATTCCCACCAACAGTGTAAGAGGGTTCCCCTTTCTCCACATCCTCTCCAACACATGTTGTTTCTTAAAGATGAAACACAATGCGAATACTGGCACTTTCAGTTTTGCACTGTGAAACAAAGCATATGGATACATCCTCTAGAGATCTGGACTCTACAATAGACTGAAGCTTGGCCCTTAATATATACCGCAATGCATGGCAACATTAAGAATCCTGGCAAGGGCTGATTTTGTTGAGAATGCTGAGAAAATACTACTGACTCATTTTGTAATGATTTTAACCTAACATAACCACTGTTTCTAACCACTCCTTGGTGTAATACTGGAATAATTGGCAAGATACAACTGATCGATTTAAAAACAAAACAAAAACCTAAGACAGTACCAATATTAAAGACAAGAAATTATTGAAGAAGAATATTAAAGAAAATATTGAAGATATTCAAGAAGCTATTAAAGAAGAAACTGTGACTGACCATCCTAATCTTGCTAAGATCATCTTCTTTTCTTTGTGGTGGTAAATGTGAGTTATTCTGTTTACTTAGGGGGTGTCCAAAAGTAAAAGAGAACTTTTATTAGAAGTCAGGGGGAAGGAATTCTTGCCAGGGAGAAAATAAAAACATATTCACTACAACATTAAAATAAACAGGTCTGGTAGAGACTGAGATATAGAAGTCCAGATCCTGAGGCTGAGAAATGTGTATGTGCGTATGTATATGCCTGCATGTATAATGAGCCTAAAGTTAATAAATTTAAGACTCTAGATGAGATCACTCAGATAAAGAGTATAGCTAGAGAAGAAAGCAGGGCTCTAGGATCTAGAATTCTCTGTGACAGAATGATTTATACCGGAAATCCAGCTCTTTTATATGCCATAACAATCTCCAGATTCCTGACTTCTTGTTAGATTATATCCATAAATCTCATGAAAAATGTTTAAGTGAAAACAAAGTCAAAGTGAACTGGTAAAATTGTACTAACCTATGACTTTTAATTCCCTGACTTGTTTCTATAGCCAAGATTTAATAGTTAAGGTGTGTTCTGAGGCGATATTGTTACTATTTTCTTCCAAGAACAAAATTGTCAAAACATATTGCCTATGTTCTACCATGTTTCTCTAATAGGGTAAATAATTAAAATATAACTCTAATAAAGCATACCATCATAGCTCAGGGGATATTAGCACTTTATTTCTTAGATTTCCAAATTCTAATGGGTCATCAGTGATAAGGAACATAAAAGATAATAAAATACTATCTGTGTGATTCAGGGTTTGTTTTTTGTTTTCATTTTTGAAAGTGAATGATGAGGGATGCTTTGGTGGAACAGTTGGTTAAGGGTTCGACTCTTGGTTTCTGAGACCTGTTTTGGGGTTCCATGCTCATCACAAAATCTGCTTGAGATTGTCTCTCCCTCTTCCTCTGCCCCTTTTGTTCATGCTCTCTCTCTATCAAATAAATAAAATAAATCTTTAAGAAAAGAGAGAGAGAGAATAATGGATTAACTAGACACACAGATAAGGAAATTACAGAGAAATATGGTTTTGTGCAGCATCTTCAATAGTGACATAATTGGAAAAATTATACCTATTATGTATTTAAGCTTATATTAAGTTCTTAATAATGAACCAGCACCTATATTTTCTATGTAATATATGGGTTTCCATTTCCGATTTTTGTAAAATATTTTCATAAAGATTATGAACTTTTAAGATAAAAATGAAATAAATCAAATAATGAAAATGAATGGAATACTTGCTATATCCATAGAAAAGTTTTACAATATGTGAACAAGTATACTAAAAACCACTGAAGTAAAACAACTGTATTATGTTTTATTTTGTTTTCAATGATGGAAAAAAGGTAAAAGCAACAGTTCACTACTTTATGGTAATATCTAGGAAAGCTTGTCTTTAGTAATAAATACACCATTCATCAGAACTTTACAAAAATTTTATTCTGCTCTACATAAAAACAAATAATTTCCTGTTAATTCATTTTCCCCTAAATGTTAGGTAATTTATTGGAATTTGAAAGCACTGAATGCAGTATCCACATTAGCTTAATAATTAAAAAGAGATGGAACATTTAGCTTTATATTATGTTTTATTTTCAAAACCAAAAATGGACCTAATGAAATAAAAGCAAAATATTTGAAAGCTTTACTTTAGAATTCCAACAAATTCAGCAAAATATCTAAAAATTGTCAACCTTTAACAGTGAAGTAGGTACTAAACCAAATGATACATCTAACAGAATTTAAATCCTTAAGTTTACTGAGATAAATACTGTGGTGACAGCTTTTCTATTCCTTACCTTTTTTAATAGCAAGGAAGCATCAATTAATTGAAGTAAACAACATAATCCTTTGCAAAAAAATTAAAAATTACTTGTGAAATTGTTGGTTTTGACCAACCGTAGAGTCATTTGATGATTAAAATGTTCTTCAGTATTTTTGAAGGTATCAGTAACTGTCTCTACATATATATGTATATGTATCAGTAACTCTCTCTACATGCATATGTAACTGTAAATACACCCATATACAAATAGTTGTAAAGTCATCCTTTACAAATTTATAATATTCAAGTTATTAGATTCTGCTCACTAACCTTTAAATCTATATTAAACTTCATATCAGAGGTGCTTGGGTGGCTCGATAATTAACTGTTTGCCTTTGGCTCAGGTCAACATCCCAGGGTCCTGAGATGGAATCCTGCATTGGGCTCCCTGCTTAACAGGAAGCCTGCTTCTTCCTCTGCCATTCTCCCTACTTGTGTTCCTTCTCTCACTGTCTCTCTGTCAGTTAAATTAAAAAAAAAAATTATAAATAAATAAATAAGCAAACAAACAAATACACTTCATATCAGCAAATTTGGAAGCTTGACTTCTGAAATAATGGATTCTGTTTGTCTTGTATTATGTCCTTAGTGCATACCAAGGTCTGTGCCAGGACAATAAGTTGGAAGCTGTGATCAACTATTTTTTGAAGAAAAATTTAATAAACATGAAATTCTTAGAAACTCATATTATCGTGAGCTATAACAGACTGTTTCATGTGATCCATTGGCAATATCCCATATGTGGACATGAGGGCAGGATTCAGGAGAGTCACACTTAAGCTTGTTCTGAATGGTGGATAAGATTTGACTAGACACAAAGGAGTGGTGGTATAATCAAGGCATAAACACAAGACCATATTAGACAAATATTTATTTGTTTTATTATTCTTGAAGCTAGAAAAAGTTAAGGTATGTGGCTCCTCCATTTGTGGAAATAGGCTAGTAAGAGAACAAATGCCGGACTTGAAACCAAGGAACAGCTACTCAAAAGTCAAGGTCCTGTAAGAATAAATCATTATATTAACTTTATGGTAGTCTCCATTTAAAATCCAAGATATGAATGCCAGAGGGTGCCTGCGTATGTGTGTGTTTCTAGATGTGTGTTTGTATATGTTTGTGCTTGTATATATGTGTAGATGTATATAATTCTGTATGTCTGTGTGCAGGTAGATGTATGTGCATGGCTTTGAGGATGAAGGAAAATATTATCATCTTGAAACAAAATACTGTTGATAATGCCAAAGCTAAAATAAAGAAATACAAAAAATTGAGACTTGTAAATTTTACTATTAGGTGACGGGGTGTGGGCCTATTCTTATTGATTTTGAGGGGTGTTCTCTGAACCTCCTGAATTTTGAGAATTCTATATTATAGAGGGCCATATTTTATATTTGAAGTCTTATTTATACTGTATTTTTCATGGTATAAGAAGTCTTGAAGTGGAAATTGCTATGTATTTTCGTAGGTGTGTATGGGACCTACAATTGACATATCTTGAAAAGACAGTTCCTACTGTTTGAATATGGAAACTTTGGGAGATATTTCATGTCTTTACCCTTTTAGGTTACTTCATTTCAGAAAGTGGGCCTATGGTCTGTCAAAGTGGAGACTTATTCCAAATATTGCCTCTATCACTTGGGCAAAAGGGGAAAAAGGATAGTGATTGTGTTCCTAACAACCTTTTAAAACTGCATGAAACCTCAAATAAAGTTTATATTTATGACAGAAAAAAGAAAAAAAAAAACTCCATACATATGTAATTATCCCTTCAAAAGTCTATCTAGTACTGATGAGAGTATGTCTCCTATCTTCTTTTTTTAATGGGTTCTTCTGATATACTTTTAATGGAAGTATATCCAAAGTGTGTTATTTAGAAATAGATACAAATTCCTTCTTGCTCTCCTGACTGTCAACCTCATCCAACCATTATTTCAGGGCTCTTTAAAGCTTTGTGGTAGATAAACTAATAAAGAAGTTTTCTTGTTGTTCATTCTTTTCTCTGCCAAGATCTGTACATAATGTACAAAGAAGGCCACTTAAACACAGATGGAGAAACAGATTGAAAGAAAATATTGTAATTCCTACTATTAAAATACTCATAAAAAATAAGAACAGAAGAACAACAATTATAATACTTAAGTTATATTTTGTTGACGACAATATGCCTGAGTTAAAATATACGTATTTTTATTAAAGTTCTAACCATTTGCGAATCCCATTCTGAGCACACACTGTATAAATTTTAACTATCTTGTAGAGTACATAGCTAACATGCACAATTAGATCAGCGTGCATGCATACACATCCCCAGAGGTCTACACATTTAAAAACTTGTTCAGAAGTACAAGCCATTCATATGCTGAACTCTTTGAGGTTTACATGGATTAACTTTGCACTTCAAAGAAAATGCTGTTTAAACAGCTATCAAGGCCAAATTCTGAAGAATGGTGGAAGTATCTCTAGAAATATCCATCTCTTAGGTTTTTCATCTCTTCATTATCACAAACGTTTTCACTTTCTTGTATTTATTATTAGTTAGGTTATGAATATAAATGTTTTATTTGATGGTGAGCATGTGGCATGATATATGTAATCACAGTAATGTTTATGGATGGATTCAGTGGTCATGAAATGTTTGATGTTAGTTGACTGCAGGATTTCACTTTGCTTTTGATATCTGATGTTTGATTCTTACAGTGAACATTGGCGTAGTCATATATTTTTATGTGTCTTGGACATATACTTAGGAGTGAAATTGCTAGATTGTATGATAATTGTGTATTTAATATTTTGAAGAACTACCAAATTTTTTGCCAAAGCAGTTGCACTACTTTATGAATTCATCAGCAATGTATAAAGATTCCAGTTTTTCCACAGTCTCTCCAACACTTGTTATAGTCAGTTTTAGTCATGTTTCTGGGTGCATAGTGGTATTTCACTCGGGCATTGCTTTGCATTTTTCTAATAACTAATAATATTGATCATAATTCTATATGCTTATTGATCATTTGTATACCTTTGAAGAAATGTCTATTTATATCCATTGGCTATTTTCTAAACAGAGTTATTTGTCTTTTTATTGTTGAATTGTAAGAATTCTTTTTGTATAATGGATATAAACCCCTTACCATATAGATGATTTGCAAACATTTTCCCTTATTCTTTGGATAGACTTTTTATTGTTTTCTTGGTGTTCTGGGAGCCAAAAATGACTTTTTAAGACTTTAAATCTGATTGATTCTCTCTCTCCCTCTCTCTTCCTTTGTTTTCTTCACTTTTGCTTTTGGTATCTTAAGTAATCCAAGGTCATGAAGATTTATTCTCATATTTTTTTGTGCAAGTTTTATTGTTTTAGCACTTACACATTTAGTTATATGATTCATTTAGAGTTAATTTTTGTGCATGTTAGAAGTCCAAATTCATTCTGCAGTGTGTCAATATCCAGTCGTCCATGTACTGACTGTTGGATATTAATATTTAATATTAATGTATTATACATCACATCATAATAAAAAATAAGAACAGAAGATATATAATAAAGATATATATTAGAATATATATAACAGAATATATAAAATACAAAATAAGAACATTGTAATATGACTTGTCTTAATCTTTGCACTCTTGTCTTCCTTCAGAAAATTATTTTTTCAAATGCATTATGTCTTTCTATTTCAAAGTGTCTAATATCTTTACAATGTAGTTAAAAATATAAACAAATGCCTTACTTTGTCCTACAAGGTCCTAAATGACCCTTTAGAACTATCCATCTCGCTTCATGACTTCTCAAAACCTTTGTAAATGCAATTATCTACACTAAAATGCCCATTTTGTGTCTCCTAATTTTTTTACGTTCAGAGCTTCCCCCAAATTAGTTCTTGCCAAAAAACACATTTTGCTCTATATCCATGTTCATTTTTCTGTCACTAATTTTATTCACTAAAAAGGAAATTCAACCAAAAATATTATTTGCTTCAAAAAAAATCTAAGTGTAATTATGGCTGTGCTAGAATGATTAGAAATAATGATCTTTATAAGAGGAACATACAGTATATCTGAAAAACAAAATATTTTTAAAATTTAAAGATATCCATTCAAGTGTCTTTATTTTTTTCAATCCCAGATAAGAAGTTTGTTACATATGAGACCTTTCCAGAAAATTCCTAAGACTAGAAGGACTGATCTAATGTATTTTAAGATACATATTTAGGGACACCTGGGTGTCTCAATTGGTTAAGCATCTGCCTTTGGCTCAGGTCATGACCCCAGAGTCCCTGGATGGAGGCTTGCACTGGGCTCCCTGCTCAGAAGGGAGTTCACTTCTATCTTTTCCCCCACCCCAGTTGAAAGTTTTAATTCATGCTCCCTTTCTCTCTCTCAAATAAATTTTAAAAAATACTAAAAAACATTTAGATAGATGATATAGAAGATGATAGATAGATAATAGATGGATTATAGATAGGAACTGTCATGTATTTTTCCCCCCTTTGACTATAAATCAGAATGTCAGTTATTACCTTTGATGTTGTGAACTGAATAAAATATTTCTCTGAGTGATATTTCTTTGTTTCTTGGTAGAGTTTAAAGAATGACCTACTTTTATAATTGCTGTCTTATTTTTGTAGACAAACTTTCATGACAGGTAGATTAATATTTTAGTAAGGATGCTGAATTTTTTAATTATTTTGGAAAACTATAACAATTTATTTGCATGATTTCAGAACATGGGACAGTTATGATGCATTAATTGATATAATATAGACATTTTCATGAATATAACTGAGTTGTTAGCACTGTACTCTATTCCTGTTATTTCTAAAGTTTCTGTATACCTCCCTGTGTTGACTTTCTCATGGTTATTTTGGTCTCCAACTTCCAGGTGTCCTTCTCAGCCTAATCACACTCCCTGTAATTGTTACTTTCTCTGTACATTCTGTTAATCCAGATAGATAACTCCATAATTTGGCCCTTCGCCTTATAAAGTGTTATTTATGTCATAAATTAGCTGCCAATAAGCCATTTAATTTTTCTTGTGTTCTATGTTACTCCATTTTCTCTTTCTTGTGTTCTATGTTACTCCATTTTCTCTTTCCTTTTTGCCTTTCTTCCTCTTTTTTTTAAATCTCTACCTACTAGAACTCCAAAAACAAAACAAGATAATGAAAATTAAAATAAAACATTCTCATCTTGAGCAGAAAAAAAAATCAACTCTTTCACCACCAATTTTCCATATTTAGGATTCTATTTGCATATTAAAAGCAAAACAAATCAAAATAAAATAACAGCTTATTGTGTGTTCCCTCAACAATAGAAGACACTCTCCAGTTATGACTCTTTCCCCACAATTTATGCTAGGGAAAGAGAAGACAATAGAGCTGGTTGATGACTATCCCTGTAAAAGACACGTATAATTGAACATAATAAAAATAAGTAAACACACAGTCCTAACCATTAACATATAAAAAAAAAAGACTCAGGATTATAGTTATTTTTTTATTTTATTTTTTTCAAAGATTCTATTTATTTACTTGAGTAAAGTGAAAGAGAGTGAAAGAGAGCTAGGGAGCATAAGCAGGAGGTGGGGAAGGGGCAGAGAGAAAGAGAAAAGCAGACTCCCTGCTAAGCAGGGAGTCTGATTTGGGGTTCAATCCCAGGACCCTGAGGTAATGAGCTGAAGGCAGATGCTTAAATGACTGAGACACCCAGGTGCCCCAATAGTTAGTTGTTTTTAAAAAATACAAGTGTATTTTTCCATTATCAAAATTTCACTCTTTGTTTTTACTTTACTTTTTTCTTTAAACAGCAAAAACTTTTACTTAACTCTATGATCAGTTTTGTAATTTTTGATCAGAAACCAAGATAATTTCTATATTTATATCTGGTCAATATTTCACTTCTGCCTCATGTCTGTCCCACCTTGAATTTTCAAATTTCCACATTAGGAACAAGAGAAAAAACTTTCTTGCATGAATAAGTTTATGACAAAATTGCCAGGAATACATAGTAATATTGTACTCTCTCAAATGTACATACTGATAAAAACCATAACTATCTTGAAAATGTAAATTCATAGGAACCAAGGGATGACATAAAGTGAGAAATTGGAAATGGTCTATTAAATAAGGAGATCAGTTTTTTGTCTCAAAGCTGATCCAATGTGAAGATTTTAACTCCATGTACGTCCAAAGAAGGAATTCTTAACTCCACATTGTCTAATGAATGCAGTTATCTTGCCATCCTACTGCTAGTACATGAAAATCTCAATCTTGTGGCCATTTTTCTGACATAAAGGCACCTAGCTTTCAATATTTTTCAAGTTATGTAATTAATTTTATAATGGTCGCATAACATTAAAAAGATTAAAGACCACCAATCTGAGAGAGTGAGTCCTGTTACCAGGAAACAGAATGGAGAAACTCTCTGGAAGCAAAATACATTCAGAATGCAAGAAAGAAAATTCTACATTGAAAGTTTCAATTATTAGTAGAATATACTCCTTTTTTCCCCCTCTTGGGATACATTTTAGAGAATTGGCAGATTGGTTTAGTAAAGAAATATGTGAGTTGGTTTTAAATGATAGTTATTTATAAAATGAAGGGATCATTTGCATCAATATAATTATGTGACAGTTGGTACTAATTTCAACTGAGTCAATGACAGTATTCAAGTACAGGATGGATGAACACGAATGAGTATGAGTAGTGTTCTGACTTTGGAAAATAGTTACACTAAATGATCTCCAAGGCCCACTCTAACTCCAGGATATTTAGTAGCCAGGAATGTAGATGAACACTGAGGGGAACTGTTACAAGGAATATATCTCATATCCTTCAAAAGTTTCAGGAAAGCAAATAGTCCTTGTTCAAGATAAATGAACAAAAAACTTAACAAAATGTATCTTTTGTCATTTTAAACTTATAATCTCTTCATTAAGTAGTCATACAAAGTCACTGGCAAATGTCCTAAAATAGCAAACATCATAAACATTAACCCTTAAGACATTTCTAAATATTGAATTCACATTTAGGAATGTATATGTTCACGAGTATTTGAAAAATTAAGTAAACAAATATTCTGAATTTTTTAAAGGCTTTGGTATTCTGAACTGTTACAAACATTTTATCAGTTACCATGCACCTAGTTCTGCCTGAGTCCATTCATTATTTAATGTGGATATTATTCCTGCCTCTCCATAGAGGATCTTACCATTTCTTCCAGTTCAAGACTTTTGGTCTCTTCACCAACCTTCTCTGGAGGGTATTTATCTTTACTTCCCAAAGCCTTTGATTCTTCATCTTCTATTTCATTTACAGTTATTTCTCTTTAAGTCAACACAGTCTTTACCACACTTTCCTTTTTGTTTTCCTTATTCCACCTTTCCTACAGTTTTGCATTTCTCTTAGATCTATAATTAAAATAACTTCTTAAATCGCATCACCCAAAAAGGTTTCTCTAACAAAAGGAATAAATGGTGATGATTCCCCACTAATATGTTTCTCTTTTGATTTAACACCCCATTAAACTTATCTCTTATCATTCCACGTAGTTAAACTCTGTGTTAAGCAAGCTATATCATGTTACCCTTTTGCCATATAAAAGAAGTCTTACTCACCTTACACATAAAAACTGTCTTTATCTTTAGTGAGTTTCTCCTATAAGCAAAAATTTTCTAGTTATTCATGACATTTTCCATATCATCTGACTTAAAGACAGTTAGTTCACTAATGATACATGCAACTAAATTCTCATTTAAGGTTAGACAGAGATTTTGTTTTATTCTATTGCATTTTATGTAAATTACTGGCTTTTGCTCACACTATTTTTTAGCTAGCTCTATTTGACAAAACACCCTCAAATATCACTTATTCCTGCTCATATATCCATGGATTACGTAGGATTCGGTTGATTTAGCTTGCATTTAGCTGGGCTTAACTTCAAAGTCTATGTTGGGTCTAGTCTGCTCCACATGTCACTGACTCTTTTCAGATCAGTGAGCTAAAGTAGACATGTTCTACTTATGACAAAGAAAAAAAAAAACAAAAATATATGCTAGGTTGGAAAAGTGGAATGATTTAGGCATATACTTATCAAAGCAATGTCAGAAACATGAAAGGCAAGCACAATTGTATGAAACATGTTTCATGCTTCTGCTTGTTTTATATCTGTTAACCACTAACCGAAAGTCACATGGTTAAGCCTAAAATTTAGTTACCATGTGACTAAGTCTAACATCATGGAGAGAAGTATATTCCCACTATGAAGGTGTCATAAAAGAAATATATAGTGAAGAAATACATAGAGAAGGAATATATATATAGAAGAAATATACCATCTCTATCAACACTTTAATAATCCTATTAAGGATTGCCATCTGTGGCTCTAAGCTGATACTGAGCCATCGGTGAAAACTCGTCAAACACAATCGTTAATCAAATTACTAATCCACTTGATTATTTTGACATTTAGGTCATAGTATATCACTGACATGAATCAACACATTATATGATTTCCTTTGAGCTCCAGATTCTCAAAATGTACCATATTTCTTTGAGATAAAAATACCATCATTAAGTAAAAATTAAGTCATCTTTATATATAATAAGGTAAATATTTTATAATTTAATAATTAATGTATCCTCACCTAGTTATTTATAAGCTCTCACTTGAATCATTGATTCTACAATTATGTCTAGAAATAGGATGAAATATGAGACTATGCCTTTATATCAAATGTGATATTTAGATTAAATATATTTTTTTCAAAACACATTACTAAATGCTCAGTCAAAAGTATCTCTGGGGATAAAAATATATGTTTATAAAAAATAAAAAAAATTTTAAAAAAACTATCTCTGTTTAATTATCTCAATAAACATAAGGTTTTCCCTTTGTAACATATAGTTCATATATATATACATATACATAATGCATTATATTTAGGTTAAAATACTTACTACATTTATTCATTTTAACTCTATAATATAAATTATTAGTGCACAGACTATAACATAGGAAGTACCCATAAATGAGTAATGATTTGGGTTCCATCCTGAAATTTGCTACGCTGATACTTTTCTAATAATCTACCATGATTAACTTTCCTCCCAGTACCTCAAAGGTCTCTTCCAGTGGTTCAGTAATCTTTAGAAAATGTATCATTTTATACTGTGATAGATATATGGACTAGACGAATTGAATTAATTTACAGTTATTCTCTTAAAAATTTTACTTACCCTTACTTTTTCCCCAACAGCAAGTTCACATCCTCTTTAGCTGAAAATTAATTATGGCAGAAAATAAAATAGGGATTTAATAGTTTTATTTGTTGAACACTGAGAAACTTTTTTTTTTTAAAGATTTTTATTTATTTATTTGAGAGAGAGACAGTGAGAGAGAGCATGAGCGAGGAGAAGATCAGAGGGAGAAGCAGACTCCCCATGGAGCTGGGAGCGCAATGTGGGACTCGATCCCAGGACTCCAGGATCATGACCTGAGCCGAAGGCAGTTGTCCAACCAACTGAGCCACCCAGGCGTCCCAAACACTGAGAAACTTTTTAGCAAAGGTTTTCCAGATTTCTTTAATCTGAAGCCTACTACAGTATATATATATATATATAGAGAGAGAGAGAGAGAGAGAGAGAGACATGCTGATCAATGTATACACACACACACACGTACACACACGCAAATATAACATAAATAAGCTTATACTCATATAACAGTTAAATTTAGCATGATAATTTTTGTTAAAAGGGATTTTGCTAAATTGATTTGAGAGAGCTGTACAGGTAATTTAGTAATGTCTGGAGAGTTTGGTAGAGGTATTGTATTATTATTTATTGGAACTAGTTCAAGAAGAATGATAAGGATTTTCAAAAGAAAAGGAAAGTAGGAAATTCTAGGAAGAATCATATGTACTAGAATCACATGTACTGATTGAGAGTAATCAGAGTCCAGCTATGATTGGTGGTATTGACATGTCCTTTGAGATAAGAATGTATGGAGTATATCAGTAGAAGATAGTGATGTGAAACAGGGTAAAGGGCAGACTACGAAGTATAAAACTACTTCATAGTTTAGAATATGACCTGAGGAAAATGTAAATTAAAAGTTTTTTTTTTCTTTTCTTTTTTTTTTTTTTAAATCTGGAAAGTGACACAATCGATTTTGCTTCTTTGAAAAAGTACCTTGGTTATAGTGTAGGAAAGTTGCTAAAAATCAAAGACAAGTCAGGTGATTTCTGAAATGATTTAGGTGGAATACTATTGGATCCAAAATAAAGTGTAAAAAGAAGGGAGTGGATTTTAGAGACATTTCTGGTATACAAGTGACAGGATTTAGTGGTCAATTGGATGTCAAGAGGAGAAAGAAAAAAAAGTGGATGACTAATTAAATGTAATTGACACTTAAATCAACAAGCACAAAAATTGAGAAGAGAGAGGAAAAAAGGAAGAAAATAAATTTTGTTCAGAATAATATGTTTAATATACATGCAATATTTCAGGTTAATAGAGTCCGTTGGTTCCTGGAAAAAAATAGATGTTCAACTAGGAAGAGAGAAGGAAACAAATAACCAAACATAGACCTGGGAGGATCTTAAGGGGAAAACAAAATAAATCCTACAACCTAAGGAAATAAACTTTTAAGGGGTATTGAAAAAAAAAAAAAAAGAAAGAAAGAAAGAGCAAGAAAAGCAAAAATTATTATGGAGGAAAGTATAGAAAGACATATTAATAAAGGAGACTATTTTAAGCTATAGGGATTTTTTGCAGTCTCAAATTTTGTGCAAATATCATATAGAATGTCAACTGAAATTGCATTATGGATTTAAACATGAGGACCTTGGTGATTTCAGCATGACCATTTTCAGTAACGTGGTAGGGTAACAAATCATAGTTTATAAGTGAGTAAGAATTGTGGGAGTGGAAACAGCAAGTTTACTACTTTACAAAAGGTACAATGCATAAAGAAATACCATGGGATGATAGAAGGTAATCTAACTTCTATTGATGCATGCTATTTATGGAGCCAGGGGAGAGGGAAACAATGCAAGGAGGGTTAACCAACAGGAAAATGTCGAAGTAAATTCTAAAGTAAAGTTAAATTCGGAAAGTCTATATTTGAAGTTAATAAAGTAATTTTTTTTTCCCCAGAATGAAAGCTAGTATTGCTGCACTCTAGGTAAGTTTAGATTTGAACAAGATTAGTATCTGATAACCACAATTTTTTTAGTTAAGCAAGATATATTTTATTCAAATAATATGGTAATAGGGGAAACTGATTAAGAACAATTTGAGATTGACTTAGAGGAAAAATGACAAAGAATGAATAGCAAAGAATAAATAAGGATTGCAAAAAATCTTGGCATTTGGAGGGCCTTATGAATTAGATAATATTCTTGCTGGATATCACCCCTTTATTCAGCACTATTTCAGAGTTTATCTCCATTACACTGCAATTTATGTATTTGCTCCAACTAGACAAGCTAGTTAAGTTTTTATATTCTTCCACAATGATGCTCTTCTCCACTCTCACTTATTCTTTTCTAAATGCTCTCATGAGACCAATTCTATTTCTTTAAAATGTATATACATATTTTTCTTGATCCTCACTGTCATTCAGTTTATAACACACACACACACACACACACACACACTCTCTCTCTCTCTCTCTCTCTCTCTCTCTCAGGGCTGATGTTTTGAAATAGGAAATTACCATCTCATTGGCACATTTGAAACCTGAGTTTATTATATAATTTAGAAGGTTATATTTATCTGCCTGCATTATTAATATTAGGTGAACTGATTTACTGGTCATAACCTGAGTTGGCAAGTATCATTTATTTTAGCCTCCAGTTTTCTCTCATGTGAAGTAATGGACCCCCTCAATATTCTACTCTTTTTTTCCAAATGATATTTTCTGTCTGCCTTAATGCCAGGTATTGGAACATATGTAGATTTTTAGTACCTTCATCTACATTTGGTCTAACTAACACTGCTTCTTATCCAGACAACCATGGTTCCAGGAAAAATTATTCTCCTTCCTCAGGGAACTTATCTCATCCTTCCATCACTTTTTTTCCCCTCTTATTTTTTGTTTAATCATGGTCTAGAGATACAAATTATAGTCACTGACATGACAGTCAATTGTTCATTTTATCAGTATCCCATACTTATCAAAATTCTCAGTAGCATTTGGAAGAATCAGCACTTGTACTCTTCGAGTTTATTTTTTCAGTGCCACATTCTATAAAGCGTGTTCTTTATAATTCTCAGTTTGTTGTAAAGCACAAAGGAAAATTCATATTATTTCCCATGCTTTCACGTAGTCTCTCCCCTAAACAACTTTTATTTATCCCTTCTTGATTCAAAAATTTGACCCCTTCCTGACTCTTTAAAACCACTGCATATTCTGGAAAACATGGCCAGTCCCTATTAAAATATATTACACCTTTAAACTATTTTCTGGGCTCCCATATCACATTTTTGCTCTGATAAAATCATAGCATTTTACTGAGGATGCTGATTCACGGTCAGCAGGGTCTCAAGTACCGGATGGTTTCCTTTCCACATCCCTTGGACCAAGAGGGTGGTAGAGGAAAGAAGGAAGATAGGATGGTATAGTTGCCAAGTGCCATATTAGGATGTTCACATTAAAAAATAATATTAATAAAAGGAATTTCACTGTGTACTCAGAAAAAGGGAAAGTTTTCTTCTAATAAGAAAGAATCCAGGGCCAAGCAGCTGCTCAGTGCCTGCTTTCCATGCAGGGGAAGGTTCAAAGCCCAGTGCATTGAATGGGCATTCTGAAGAGAAACAGTAGGTCATGCAATGTCTGGTTCTTCAACATCATTCCTGCTGTATTATGATTATTATTGTTGTTGTAAAAAAATGACAGAATTTGCCATCTTAACCATTTTTCAATGTAGTGTTAAGTATATACGTAGTTGTGAAACAATCTTTATAACTTTTTCATCTTGAAAGCCTGAAATTCTGTAGCCATTAAACAATTTCCTTTTCCCACCTTTCTCATAATTCTGTTTATCATCTCTATGATTGTGACTACTTACAGTACATCATGTAAGTAGGATCATACAATATTTGTCTTTTTGTGACTTATTTCACTTACATAATGTCCTCAAGGTTTATCCATGATGTAACAATTTTCTTCCTTTTAAAGGCTGAGTCATAGTTCATTCTGTATCTATATCATATTATTTACACATTTATCCAGTGGTGGACATTTGTGTTGTTTGTAACTGAGGCTATTTTAAATAGTGTTGCTATGAGGTTGAGTGTGAAAATATGTCTTTGAGATCCTAATTTCAATTCTTCTGGATATACACTCAGAACCAGCATATGCTGGACCATATGCTAGTTCTATTTTTAATATTTTGAGAAATTTCCATATTGTTTTCATAGTGGTTTCACCATTATTATAATTGTGCCAATTGTACATAAACATTTCACTCCTCCATATCCTTAGTTCTTCATATTTTCTCTCTGTATCTTTCTGAGTTATAGTCATCCTAATGGGTATTCAGTGATATCTTGTAGTTTTGATTTGCATTTGTCAGATGAATAATGATGTTGAGCATCTTTTCATATCCTTGTTGGCATTTTTATATTGTCTTTGGAGAAATGTCTACTCAAGTCTTTGCCTCTTTTCTAATTTGGTCATTTGATTTTAATGTTGTTATGAAGTCTTCTCATATATTCCAGATATTAACAAATAGATATATGATTTGCAAATATTTTATCCCATTCCATATGTTGCCATTTCACTCCATTGATTGTATACTTTGGTACACAAAATTTTTAAGTTCGATGTGGTCCCTTTTGTCTATTTTTGGTTTTGTGTCTGTTCTTTTGATATCTTTCAAAAAAATAAATTGCCAACTCCAATGTCATGAAGCTTTTCTTCCATGTTTTCTTCTAAGGATTTTATAGTTTTGGGTCTACATTCAGATCTTCAGTCTATTTTGAGTTTTTATATATGATGCAAAATAAGAATCCAACTTTGTTCTTTTGCATGTGGATATCCACTTTTCCTAGCATAATTTGTTGAATTATCTTTGTCTTTTGTCTATTCCCCATTCTGTGGTCTTGGTATATTGTCAAAGATCGTTTGACCATATATATGCAGGTTTATTTCTGTACTCTGTTTACTATGCCTTTGACATATTGTGATTTCTTTCACCCACTGATTGTTAAATAGCATGTTGCTTAATGTTCACATACTTAATGGATTTTCCAGTTTTCCTTGTGGTATTCATTTCTAGTTTCATTCCTGTAATCAGTAAAATATTTTGGGTGCTTCCAATCTTTCTGAATTTGTCAAGAATTGCTTTGTGACATAAAATTGTATCTATCCTGGAGAATGTTCCATGTGCACTTGAGAATCATGTATATTCTGCTGTTATTTGGTGGAGAGTTCTGTATAAGTCTATTAGATCCAATTGGTCTATAGTTTTGGTCACGTCTTATTTCCTTACTGATGTTCTTCCTGGTTGTTCTTTTTATTATTAAAAGTGGAGTATTGAAATATCCTAATATTATCTTGTTGCTGTCTATTTCTCCCCTTCATTCTATTAAAGTCTGTTTCATATATTTAGTAACTCTGATATTTGGTGTATAGATATTTGTAATTGTTATATTTTTTGGTGGATTGACCCTTTATCATTATATGATATCCTTCTTTGACTCTTGTAACTTTTTAAGTTAAAGTCTATTTTGGAGTTATATTAGTTAGTATAGACACTTCTGCTCTCTTTTGGTTCCCATTTTCATGGACTTTTTTTTTATCCTTTCATTTTTAGCCTTAAATCTCAAGTGAATCTCTTGTACACAAGATTTCTTATAGTCAGATCTTGCTGTTTTATTCAGCTAGCCATTCTATGTCTTTATTGGAGAATTTAACCCATTTATGTTTAAGGTAACTACTGATAGGGCAGAAGTTACTGTCATTTTGTTGTTTCTGTATGTTTTATGGCTCTTTTCTTTTCCTCTCTTCATGCCTTCCTTTGTGTTTAAGTTGATATTCTGTGGTGATAATATCTCATCCCCTTCTCATTTCCCTGGCAATTATGAGAACCCCAGAATAATACAAATAATTGAAGAAGTATCATCTCTAAATGCCTCTCAGAGATCAGAGAATCATGTGTTCTCATTTGCCAAATTATTCTCTTTAAACAAAAATATTTCTCTATTCCCATGATTGAGAATCCAAACTCTCTTTTAGATGCTAATCTGGAGGCAAATTTTCAACATTTTTTCTGTAAATTCTAACTTTTAGAACATGGACTTCTCATGAATAAGAATAAATTTTCAAAATGAAAGAGAGGAAAGAAGAAAAAGCAGTTAAGTCAGAAGGAGGATCATGTCTGAAGGCCTTATTAAGGTTATGAAACTTTAGAGAGCTAGTTGAGACTAGAATTTAGTAAAAGTTTGAGAAAGAGTAACATAAAATCAAGGCAGGACAAAAGGAGACTATACAAGGCCCAGTAAATTTGGTGATCATTAATTCAATCTTAAATTGTCCATGTCAATTCTGGTTTACACTTGTCTTAGCATAATTATTTAAAGGTGTTTTTTTCACTCTAAAAAGCATCTTGGTTTTTAGAACTTTTCTTTTCTTTCCTTTTTTTTTGGCCTGATGGTCACAGATTTATTCTGGTACATTTAAGTCTATGAGGACCCATAGTGATGAATGGTTTTAACATTATTTCACAGAAGAGTAATAAAACTTAAGGTTTTAAGAATCCTGGCAAATGTCCAATAAGTAGTTAGTAGGGTTTAATAACCAACATGTCTTTTCTCAGTGCAGAAATATCTTGCTTCTGACCTTAATATTCCACAGAAACTCTCAAGTTCACAATTATGTCCTTGTCATTAAATCCATTTAGCCCTTCTATACTTTTACTAAAATCTGGATGGCCTGTGGCATTTTGGTCCATCCTAGACTTCATAGTCACCTGCACTTTACTTCCATGTTCTACATTGTTTGATGCGTTGATAATGAGAAGAGCAAAAAGTGACAACTGTGGGACACAAAGGGATGTCCATGAGATAAGAGGAAAAGAATAATATATTGTGTGAGTGAAGAAGTTAAATGAGGTGGGCTTCTAACAAGTATACTAAATGCTAATGTGGTAAAAAAGGACTGAGAAGAGTCCATTGTGTTTAGTAGACATGACTCAATATTCCATCTCAAGAAAATTTTGTGCAGTCAGGCAGAGAGGTAATTCTGATTTCTGTGTATTGAAGAATGGATGGATATTGAGCATATAAAGACCACAAAACAGAAGAACTCTCAGAAACAACTGGTTGTATGGGAAAGTAAAAGATACATCATGGGAGAGTAAGTATTGAAAGAGGGAAGATGAAAAAAGATAGGTCCAAAGATAGACAAGTTTTTCAATTCCGTGTTTAGATGCTGATGTAAGTTGTATCATATAGCTTTGATTTTCTCTGTGAAATAGACACCACTTCTGAGTGAGATAAGCAAGGGAAGAAGGGTCCAGAACTCAAGTTGGTTTGAAATAGTGATTCCAAGAGGTAGCAAGGATGGCAAAAGAAATGTGTTAGAATTATCATGAGTTCACAGTGTTCCATATCTATTCAGGGTTTCCCTAGAATGTAGCAGTTTAGAGAACAGAAGTAAAAGTGATACATTGTGGAAAAGCAATCCAAGATTAGTATTTTGCCAGTCAGGTAATATGGAAGGAAATTAAAGTCAAGGAAGTTCAGCATTCTGGCTTATATTTTGTATATTTATTAATATTGGATGACTATATTAACAATCTCCACCTGGCTTAGATGATTCTAAATAATGTTATCATAAGCATTTTCTTATATAGCTTTATGCAACAATGCATCTTAATATTGATCTTACTAGCTTCCTAGGTGTAAGTTAGTCTACCATGGTAGGGACACTGTTACCAGAAAGATATTCATGTTAATGCCAAATCTGAGGCTTATTTACTTATGCTTTGCCTTGCTACCCTCTTTTAAATTAGGCAGTACATTAACTCTTCATCATTCTAAGAGGAGACAGTGAGGTTTGGAAGGAATTAGTTATTATACAGATGAATTTCAATGATGAAGGGGAAAGGATGAAGACATTTTTGACAACTAGTCAGAACCCAGGGAGAGTAAGACAATGCAAAACAATTAGAGGAGATAGGTATATGGTTGGAAACAAAATGTTGTCTTTCTTGCAAAAATGTATTCTTTCAAACGAAGCAAAGAATATCTAAAATATGTATGTATAAATAACATTGAGAGATTAATTTATCCATGACAAATGTCTTCTAGTTTTGTTATAATGGCATGTATTCAAAGTAAATCTATTATCATAATTCATCTTATCTACAAACAGCACAGAACAGAATTAGTTAAATATGTCTTTTAGTTAGTCTTTTGAATAACATTTTTTGCTCTGAAACATGTTGTAAACATCATTGAGATACTGTTTTTTTTCTTAGTGAAGTGCATATTTTAAATGAATGATTAATATATTTTATTATATTATATATTATATAAATACATATTATATATGATATATAATATATCATATATATAATTTAAAATTTTGAAAGAGTATTTCAAATAGTATATAAATACTATTTATGCTATATATATTTATATACTGGACTTATATTATATAAATACTATTTTCCTATTACATTTTTAACAATGATGAGTAATTTCAAAGCAGAAATTCTCTTGACCATGTTTCTGTCTTGCATACATTTTATCTAATATATGTAATTGCCAAATACTTTTCACATTATTTTATTTCAATAAAAACCTTTGAGAAAAAAACACATATTTGAATATTAAAAAAGAAAACAGAGCTAAAACTTGAGCTTAAGTCTGAATCTGCTTTGCTTTTAAGTTGATTGCATCTGCAAAATAAATTATTTTGAGCTTGTACTCTATGTTCTAAATTATGTAAACATTGCCTGCTATTTAAAAATGTTAATTTAAATTTTTTTTTCTAATTTTATTGGAAAATATTTTGGAAAAAATACAAATAAGCTTTTCTTATCTATTTTTCTAGGGGCGCCTGGGTGGCTCAGTGGATTAAGCTGCTGCCTTCGGCTCAGGTCATGATCTCAGTGTCCTGGGATCGAGCCCCGCATCGGGCTCTTTGCTCAGCGGGAGCCTGCTTCTCTCTCTCTCTCTCTGCCTGACTCTCCGCCGACTTGTGATCTCTCTGTCAAATAAATAAATAAAATCTTTAAAAAAAAAAAAAATAAAAATAAAAATGTTAATTTAAATTTTTTTTTCTAATTTTATTGGAAAATATTTTGGAAAAAATACAAATAAGCTTTTCTTATCTATTTTTCTTAACTTTGCATGTCTTTATCCTAAAAGTTGATGTTAGGAGAAAAAAGGGATGTAAGAGGGTCTTTATTCTAATCTGTGTCTTTTCCTATGGCTGACTTAATATCTCAGATCCCTAGGACCTACATTGCATAGTGATCATTAATTTAAATTATTTGCCATGACCTCTTTTTTTATAAGACTAAAATATTTATAAGGAAGGATATTATTATAGTGTTATGTGTATGTATTCAGCAACATAGTTCTCAATCTTTCAAATGAGAGTCTTTGGGTAAGATAATATGTTTATGTATTTGTGTTTCTAAGTTATAGGAATAATTTGCAAGCAATTGATATCAACTTTCTATCATTCAATTTTCTAAAATACACCGACCAGTTGGTACTTTCTTCTTTTATATGATTGGGAAATATCTGTCCATATTCAGTCATATTTTGCATGTTATATGGCATGTAACTGTGAGGTTAGGTATCTGAAGTTTGAAAAGGAGGACAAGTTTGTCGGATGAGCCAAGATGCTATGCTATTAACCAGCAATCAGCTCGTGGATCAACAATAAGAATGTTGGAAGGAATACGATGAAGGAGGAGAATCACGGGTTAAAATATTTAAAAAATGGAAGAGTAAATAGAAGTCAGCCAATAAAGTAAGGAAGAAACCAGATATCATTGGGTTTATGAGAATTTTTTTTTTTTTTTTTTTTTTTTTTTTTTTTTTTTTAAGAGAGTAAATGCTTTGCAAGTCTCAAAAGGGAGCTGGGAGGAAAATGCTAAACCTCTTTTTCCTGGCACATGTGAGGCTTAAGAAGAATATGAGTCCTTCCCCTGAGAAGACTGCAGGGGCAGCAATTTCACTCATTACAGTCAGGTTTTATTTCAGGGAAATAAGGGAATTATTTAAACAAGAAGCTAAATATTTTCAAATATTTGTATTTTCAAATTACAGAGCAAGAATTTCAAGAAATTTGCATGGAAGGAAGAAGATGGAATATTTCCAGATGAGGGACGTGTTCAGAGCTTTGTAGGAAATGAGCCTGCTGTGATAATGAACTTCTGTGAGTCCTCTGTGCCTGGTACAGTGTCTAGCATTAAACTGGGGCTTATAAATATTTGTTGATAGCAATCAAATAAATAAAAAACAATGAAATTTACCTTTATAATGTTGCGACTACCAACTATTAAAAATCCAGTAACAAATGCTTTGAAATAATTAAGTAAAGGTTCTTGTATGTCATTTATAAGAAGTCGGGGTTTTTTTTATTTTTTTAAAGATTTTATTTATTTATTTGACAGACAGAGACCACAAGTAGGTAGAGAGGCAGGCAGAGAGAGAGAGGAAAGGAAGCAGGCTCCCTGATGAGCTGAGATTCATGGCTTAATCCCAGGACCCTGGGATCATGACCTGAGCTGAAGGCAGAAACTTTAACCCACTGAGCCACCCAGGTGCCCCAGGAGTTGATTCTTTAGAGCAAACTAAATGATTTCCCCAATTTGAGCAACATTTAAGTTGTATTTAGATTTTGGAGGGGAGTCTCCATTTTTAGAATTTACGCTAGCTAGTTGATCTGAAATTGGCCCTAGTTTGTGAATACAATAATAACATGTTGACATAAATCATGTGTGGAAACCTGAAATCTGAGACTGAGAAGGTCAATTTAGTCACACAGATAACCCCTGGCCAAAAACAAAACAAAATGAAACAAAATAAATCCTACTATTTAATAAAATCTTACCCATCATTAAAGGAAAGTAGTCTCATCTTACCTTTAATTGAGCAGTTATGTTTTATGACCATTGTGGAGCACAGGAATTCCTTCAGATTGTGTGCATTCATCATATAGGTATAGACAACCATTAACTATAATTGTGGTAGCATTATGTAGAGCAAAACAATAAATATTTAAACTCCTACATATGCAGACAGAAGCCATTACAAAACACAAAAAGTATCTTAATGTCATTATTCCAGATAAGGGACAAGTCAAATGATGACTCGTATAATATTAATAATGACTATAGATGCCATGAAAAATAAATATTTAATGCCTTGTCAAATTTTTTGTTCTATCTTTTTTTTTTAATTTTTAAAGATTTTATTTATTTATTTGACAGACAGAGATCACAGGTAAGCAGAGAGGCAGGCAGAGAGAGAGGGGGAAGCAGGCTCCCCGCTAAGCAGAGAGCCCAATATGGGGCTCGGTCCCAGAACCCTGGGATCATGACCCGAGCCGAAGGCAGAGGCTTTAAACCACTGAACCACCCACGTGCCCCTTATTGTTCTATCTTAAAGTTTGTTGACAGCATCATTTTGAAATTCGCTCTCCAGCAGCCAGTCACCATGTTCATTTTATCTATATTTTCTAATTTATAGTCAACATATTTAATTATTAACAGTAATTTCATATGAATTTTATTAAATTCCCTCACTTACAGAGGAGGAAACTGAGGAACAGAGAGTAAGGTCACGGAGTCAAGAAATAACAAGATTTGAGTCCATACCAGCTAATTCTCTGTTCAGTGTTTTTCCAGTTCTCCCTCACTTCAGTTTGGTTGTATATTTTTGAACTTGCAAGCTGTTTCATGTGACAAAGATGAAAGAGGCAGGAATATGTTCTGAAGGTATTTAAAAGTAAGGAGGGATGAAATGAGACAATACATGTATTATTAAATTTTGGAATATGATGGCTGTTAAGAATAAAGCAAATACACTCAGAGTTCAAAGTATAATGCAATCATGTTAAATTAAGAATGTCAGGAAAGAGGCCAGTGGTTGTGATTGAAAGCTGCCTTAAATGATGTACAGGATTTAACCATGAGGAGTGCAATTTTCAGATAGTGGATTAATAGGGCCAATAATAGGAAGGAGAGGAGAGGTTAAGAGTGAGTACTTTGTGGGAACATAAGAACTAGATCATATTGAAGATTGGAGGAATAGCTTGAAATGAGGTTGGAAAAATATACTAGAGCAATATTTGGAAGTTAAAAATATTTGGAATGTGTTTAGGAATTAAAATATGACAAGCATGTAAGGTGGTTTCCAGTTGGAACATAAAGGTTTATGAAGTTATGCAATTTATTTAACTGTTCCATGAAAAATGTAATGAAGCCTGAATTAGAGTAAATGCAGAGAAAATAATGGGGAGGATTCAGGTAAAATACATAGATAAAAATAACTTGAGTATATTGTAAATATTATAGCTATTCTTACATTTTTATGTATGTTATATATGGCTATCTAGTTATTATTTTATTTATTTTTATAATTGGTTCAGAAATCAAAATGATATAGAACATATATATCAAGAATTTTCCTCCCTATGTGGCCATGCCTATCCACTTATCTTCGCACAGATTATCATTTTTATCAGTCTTATGGGAATAATTTGGTGTTTCTACCAGTATGTGCAAAAATAACTATATATCCTTGTTTTCCTTATTTTCTTACACAAATGAAATGATACTATATGTACTATTCAATAATTACTTAATAAATTCTGAATATCTCTCCATGTACGTATACATAAGACTTTCTGATTCTTTTTATTGAAGTATGATTAACATATATTAGTTTCAGGTGAACAATATAGCCATTCAACAATTCTATACATTACACATTTACACAATAAATGTACACTTATTCCCCTTTATCTGTTTCCACCATTGCCTCACCCACTTTCCCTCCAACAACTGTAGAACAACTTTTGACTTTTCTCTGCATTTACTCTAATTCAGGCTTCAGTCTATTCTCTGTATTTGAGGGACTTTTTTTTGTTGTTTATCTCTTTTATATTTTGTTTGTTAGCTTATTCTTTTTCTTAAATTCCACATATGAAATTATATGGTATTTGTCTTCTCTGATTAATTTTATTTAGCGTTCTGCTCTCTAGATCCATCCATACTGCTACAAATGTTAAGATCGCATTGTTTTTTATGGCAGAGTAATATTCCTGTGTGTGTGTGTGTGTGTGTGTGTGTGTGTGTGTGTGTACACTACATTTTCTTTATCCATTCGTCTATGGACAGACACTTGAATTGTATCCATAATTTGGCTATTGTAAATAATGCTTCAATAAACATTGAGATGCATATATCTTTTTTCTTTTTTTAGTAACATATAATGTATTATTTGTTTCAGAGGTACAGGTCTGTGATTCATCAGTCTCACACAATTCACAGTGCTCATTATAGCATATACCCTTCTCAATGTCCATCACCAAGCCACCCCATGCCTCCCAAACCCCCTCCCTTTCAGCAACCCTCAGTTTGTTGAAGGTTGGATTCGATTATTTGTTCTTTGGGTGTTGAGTTTGATAAGTTCTTTATAGATTTTGGATGCTAACCCTTTATCTGATACGACATTTGCAAAAATCCTCTCTCCTTCTGTCAGTTGTCTTTTGGTTTGGTTGCTTGTTTCCTTTGCTGTGCAAAAGCTTTTGATCTTGATGAAGTCTCTATAGCTTGTTTTTGCCCTTGCTTCCCTTGCCTTTTTTGATATGTCTAGGAAGAAGTTCCTGTGGCTAAGGTCAAAAAAGTTGCTGCCTGTGTTCTCCTTAAGGATTTTGATGGATTCCTGTCTCACGTTGAGGTCTTTCATCCATTTTGTGTCTATTTTTGTGTGCAATGTAAGGAAATGGACCAGTTTCATTCTTCTGCATGTGGTTGTCCAATTTTCCCAACACCATTTGTTGAAGAGACTGTCTTTTTTCCATTGGACATTCTTTCCTGCTTTGTTGAAGATGAGTTGACCAATGAGTTGAGGGTCTATTTCTGGGCTTTCTATTCTGTTCCATTGATCTATGTGTCTGTTTTCATGCCAGTACCTTACTGTCTTGATACTTGCAGCTTTTTTTTTTTTAAAGATTTTACTTATTTATTTGACAGAGAGAGAGATCACAAGTAAGCAGAGAGAGAGAGAGGGAAGTAGGCTCCCTGCTGAGCAGATACTCTGAGATCATGAGCTGAGCCAAAGGCAATGGCTTAATCCACTGATCCACCCAGGCTCCCCAATACTTGCAGCTTTTTAATAGAGCTTGAAGTCCAGAATTGTAATGCCACGAGCTTTGCCTTTCTTTTTCAACATTCCTCTGAGTATTTGGTTTCTTTCCTGGTTCCATACAAATTTTAGGATTTTTTTTCCATTTATTTGAAAAAAGTTGGTATTTTGATGTGGATTGCATTACATATGTATATAGGTAGCTTTAGGTAGCATAGACATTTTCATAATATTTATTCTTCTAATCCATGAGCATAGGATGTTTTCCATTTATTCATGTCTTCTTCAATTTCTTTCATGAGTATTCTATAGTTTTCTGATACAGATTCTTTGGTTAGATTTATTCCTAAATATCTTACGGTTTTGGGTACAATTGTAAATGGGATCAACTACTTAATTTTTTTCTTTTGTCTTGCTGTTGGTGTATAGAAATTCAACTGATTTCAATACATTGAGTTTATATCCTGACACTTTACTGAATTCCTGTAAGAGTTTTGGCAGTTTTGGAGTGGAGTCTTTTGGGTTTTCCACATAAAGTATCATATCATCTGCAAAGAGTGAGCATTTGACTTCTTCTTTCCTTTCCTTCTATTTCCTTTTGTTGCCTGATTGCTGAAGTACTAGGACTTCTAGTATTATGTTGAATAGCAATAGTGATAGTGGGCATCCCTGCTGTGTTCCTGACCTTACAGGATAAGCTCTCAGTTTTTCCCTATTAAAAATGATATTCGGGGCGCCTGGGTGGCTCAGTGGGTTAAGCCGCTGCCTTCGGCTCAGGTCATGATCTCAGGGTCCTGGGATCGAGTCCCGCATCGGGCGCTCTGCTCAGCAGGGAGCCTGCTTCCCTCTCTCTCTCTCTCTCTGCCTGCCTCTCCATCTACTTGTGATTTCGCTCTGTCAAATAAATAAATAAAATCTTTTAAAATAAAATAAAAAAAAAATGATATTCACTTTGGGTTTTCGTAGACGACTTTGATAATGCTGAGGTATGTACCCTTCATCCCTACACTGTGAAGATTTTTGATTAAGGAAGGATGCTGTAGTTTGTCAAATGCTTTTTCTGCATTTATTAAGAGTATCATATGGTTCTTGTTCTTTCTTTTATCAATGTATTATATCAATATAATGTATTTGTGGATGTTGAACCAACCTTGCAGCCCAGGAATAAATCCCCCTTGGTCATGGTGAATAATCCTTTTAATGTACTGTTGGATCCTACTGGTTAGTATTTTGATGAGAATTTTTGTATCCATGTTCATTGGGGATATTGGTTTGTAATTCTCCTTTTTGATGGGGTCTTTGTCTGGTTTTGGGATCAAGGTAATGCTGGCCTCATAAAATGAGTTCAGAAGTTTTCCTTCCACTTCTATTTTTTTGGAACGGTTTCAGAAGAATAAGTATTAAGTCTTTTTAAATTAATGGTAGAACTCCCCTGGGAAGCCATCTGGCCCTAGGCTCTTATTTGTTGGGAGATTTTTGATTACAATTTCTCACTGGTTATGGGTCTATTCAGGATTTCTATTTCTTCATGGTTCAGTTGTGGCAGTTTATATGTCTCTAGGAATGCATCCATTTCTTCCAGTCTAATTTGCTGGCATATAGTTCTTATAATATGTTCTTATGATTTTTTGTATTTCTTTGGAGTTGGTTGTGATCTCTACTCTTTCATTCATGATTTTATTAATTTGTGTCCTTTTGATAAGTCTGGCCAGGGGTTTATCAAACTTACTAATCTTTCAAAAGACCAACTCCTAGTTTTGTTGATTTGTTCTACTGTTCTTTTGGTTTCCATTTCATTGATTTTTGCTCTGATCCTTATTATTTCTCTTCTTCTGCTGGGTTTAAGCTTCATTTGCTGTTCTTTCTCCAGCTCCGTTAAGTGTAGGGTTAGATTTTGTATTTGAGACCTTTCTTATTTTTGAGAAAGGCTTGTATTGCTCTATACTTTTCTCTTTGGACCACCTCTGCTGCATCCCAAAGATTTTGAACAGTTGTGTTTTCATTTTCATTTGTTTACATGATTTTTTTAAAAAAAAATTCTTCTTTAATTTCCCAATTGACTCATTCATTCTTCAGTAGGATGCACTTTAGCCTCTGTGTATTTGAGTCCTTTCCAACTTTCCTCTTGTGATTGAGTTCTAGTTTCAAAGCAGTGTGGTCCAAAAATATGCAGGGAATGATCACTATCTTTGTGTACCTGTTGAGGCATGATTTGTGAGTCAGGATGTGATCTATCCTGGAGAATGTTCCATGTGTACTGGAGAAGAATTTCTATTCTGTTGCTTTGGGATGGAGTGTCCTGAATATATCTGTGAAGTTCATCTGGTCCAGTGTGTCATTTAAAGCCTTTATTTCCTTATTGGTCTTTTGCTTAGATGATCTGTTCATTTCAGTAAGGGGGGTGTTAACCCCCCCTACTATTATTGTATTATTGTTGATGTGTTTCTTTGATTTTATTTAATTAATTGGCTTATATAATAGGGTGCTCCCATGTTAGGGGCACATATATTTACCATTCTTAAGTTTTAATATATCTTTTTGAATTAGTGTTTTTGTTTACCTTGAGTAAATACTTAATGGCAGAATTATGGGATTGAATGGGAAGTCCATTTTTAATTTCAATCTTATTTGTATTAGATAAATAATAACACTGTATGTCATTGTATGGGTTATTTAACTGGTACCTTATAGATGTACTTTTTTTTCAATATCTAGTATTACTAATCATGCTGAAATAAATAAGACCATACCTCATTTAATATGAAAATATAGGTGTTCCTGTAGAGTATTTTTTCTGAAGTAAAGTTGCTGGGTCAAGAACTGATGATTTCTAATTTTGATAGATACTGCCATATTGCTCTCCCTGTTTATCACTTTATATCTTCATTAACAATATGTGAGAATGTTTGTATCTCCAGCCAAGGGAGTGACAGACTTTTGAATGCAGGAATCTGAGGGGTAAGAAATGCTCTATCAACAAAGCTTTAATTTGCATTTCCCTTATTTTGACTGAGGACAAGTAACTTCACATAAGTCTTGGAAGTGACTATAGTTTTCAGTGATCTATAGATTCATGTCCTTTGTTTTTTATTACATTTTTGCTTCTTCCTTTTAATTTGTTAAAAGCTCTCTCATATCAAGTAGATTGTCCATTTGTCTATGATTTGAGATGCAGACATTTGCACCAGTGTATAGTTTGCCTTCACATCTAAAATACTTTTATGTAATCAACTTTATCAATTTTTTATTGGGTCTAGATTTGTAGTCAGAATTTAAAAATCTTCCTAGTTTATAATAGAACACTCTAGTATTTTATTCTAGTAATTGTGTTTTTAAATTTGAAACTTTGATATATTTGGAAGTTATCCTTGGTATCCTATGTGAAGTATTAATCTAATTTTATAATTTTCCATTAAGACTCTAGTTTTCCAACACCACAATAAAGAGTACATTAGTCTATAGCTCTGAGTTGTCACTTTATAACATACTAAGGTATTATGTATATTTGGATCTGTTTGGGGTTT
Source organism: Mustela erminea (assembly GCF_009829155.1). Lineage (NCBI taxonomy): Eukaryota > Metazoa > Chordata > Mammalia > Carnivora > Mustelidae > Mustela > Mustela erminea. Next base: position 50,781,127 of record NC_045628.1, on the reverse strand, counting down.
TCTGTTCTGTTAAATTGGATGATTTTTTTTTTTTAACATGTACCAGGATTATACTGCTTTAATTAAAAAAGCTTTGTGGTTGGTTTTAATAGGTTCATGGCCTTTTCCCCTCAGTTTTCCTAGATATTCTTGGCTCTTTATGCTATCCATATGAATTTCCAACTGCCTCATGTAGCTATAGAAAAAGGTTATTGACATTTTTATTGAAATCACATGTAAGTTGTAAAGATGGTGTATTGATGATGTTGAATTTTCCACTCCTAGAACACCAAATGCATATGTATTTGTTTAAGCCTTCTTTTTTGTCCCTCAAAAGTGTTTTAGAGTTTTCATGATATAATTATATATGTTTTATTGTGTTTTTTTCCCTACATGTTTTAACTCTTTGGTTGCTCTTGAAAACTGGTTTTTCTCGCCATTGTCTCTTCTAATCAGTTGCTGTTTGTTTTCATGAAAGCTATTGCTTTCTCGAATCTTATTCAGCTGTGTTGTCATTTTCATTGTACAAAATTTTCAGTACCTAATCATAGCAATTGCCAAGTAGTTTTAGTTTCAACTCTTCCTTTCTAAATCTGATATGATTTTTCTCTTGTCCTATACATGTCAGATATTGCCAGGACACTGTTAATATACTAGAGGTAATGGACATCTTTCTATTTTAACTGGTTTGAGTGGGAATGCATCCATTGTATCCTCATCGAGTTAAGGAACTTTGAGCTCTGAATAAATATGTAAGTGTGTGTACCTGTGTGCTTGTGTTTGTTTTATGCTAACTGTTCTTCAACATAATTCTTACCATAAATATTCAGAATGAGCTTTGGCACTATTCTTGAATATGCTTCTATATTGTCTACTCAAGTTTTAGTTCAGATCATGACATTGCTATTTACAAGGAAGTATCAGTTTATTTGGTTTTCTCTATAGATGTTTCATTATTCTTTCTTTCCAGTGTTCTTTTGTTTCCCGAATATCATTTATGAATTTTTTTCTTTTATATGATATAGAGACAGTAAACATTAAATAAATTATTTGTTAATGGTTTTGCTTAATTCTTTTATGAAACTTCTGAGCCTATGGCATTGGTTGGGGGGTTCTTGTACTTTTTTTAAATATCTTTCATGGAAATTAGAAAAGTTCTGTTTAAATGTATTTTTCTTGAAATTAATATTTCCTTGTGTTTTAACTTTTTATTTATATAAGGTTATATAATGTAAGCATATTATTGTATACTTTTTCCTATGTATCTTATGTTTTGTTTACTTTGTTAAAATTTTCTTGATTATACTAATCAAATTTAAAAATTAAATATTTTTAATTATTTTTAAAGAAACAAGCTTTTTGTTATTTTGTGTTATTTTGTTCTAGTGATTTTTTTCATCAACTAACTAAATTATACTTTTATCTTTATAAAGTTCTTTCTCTCGTTCTCTTCTGGTAAAATTTACAATTCTTTTTCAACCTTTAGAGTTTGATATTTGCCATATTCCATTTCGTTTAAAAAAATTTGAGGAAAGTTGACATATTTCATTTCAATTTTTTAAGTTTATAAATTTTCTTCTGTGTATCCTTCTAGCTCAAAATATTGATTTCATAGATCTATAAATGTTCAAATTTATTATAAGTAATAGAAATGTTACAAAATATTTGTTTTAATGATACTTGTATTTAGTCATACATTTGAGTGTCAAGAACATGGGAAGATTTTAGTTTTTGCTTTATTATTTATCTAAAGTTTTTTCATAGAGACATCTCTTAGAAAACATCTTTGAATTTTTACTTCAATTTTTTCTCACAAAAGATTTTTTTTTTGTATGGAGTTTTTATATCTTATTTGGACTGTGATTTTAAGCAAAATACATTTCTAACAGCACCTGTCATATAGCCTTTATAAGTTAGTGATCTCTCTGCATCTCAATTTCCTCATCCGCTAACTGGAAATATTACTAGTAACTATCATAGATTAAATGAGAAGAAACACAAACACATACACATTTATGTGTATGTATTCTCTATCTATCCATTCTTTTGTGTATTTTTCTATTAGATATCTTCAAAAAATATCTGGCACTTACCAATCACTAGATAAATGGCTCCAATTATGGTTGTTGCTATTATCATCATAATCATGTTGTCTATATACCAATTAAAATGCTTTGGGGGGTGCCTGGATGGCTCAGTTGGTTAAGTGTCTGACTCTTGGTTTTGGCTCAGGTCATGATTCGAGGATTGAGAGATCACGTCCCACATCAGGGACATCATTCTCTTTGGGATTTTCTCTCTCCCTCTCCCTCTGCCCCCACCCCCACCACTTGTGCCACATAAATAAATAAATAAATAAAATCTTTAGTAAAATGTTTTGGCTAGTGTTTATTTCTTATGATTTTGGGCATCTCAATTATTTAAAAAATGATCAAACTGTTTGAGTTAATTTTTACTATGATTTTTTTTAACTGAGATTTCACATTTTCAAAAATTCTTCAGTCATCTGAGCATTTGAATTTCACATTTGAAATTTTAAAGACGTTTTCAATCTTATATTTTTATTCTTACAAAACAGTACTGGTAAAGAAATACAAGTCACACTTTTCTTTTGAAATTAGATGTTTTTTAAGATATAAGTAACTTAGTTGTTTTAATCTCCTGCCAAATCTGTCATGGCGCATGAAATCTAGTGTTATAAAATTAACATTTTTCCAAATGTAAGTTTCTTTGTTTCAAAAGAACTATTTGCCTTAGGAGATTGTTTCATAGGTCTAAAACTTAATGTCAGATCAGCTATGTTACTAAAATATATGGCAACATATCAAATATTTCTTCAGACCTTCAGCAAGTCTCCTATTTACAGATGGCTTCCTAGGGACTGGTTCTATGAAGTGCTGAATAATGTTCAAAAAAAGGCAAAGTCACATAGCTACAAAAGTTGAGAAAAATATCAGCTTAAATGACTCTATTCACATCCATTTAAATTCCATGACAAAAATGATGTAGTTGAGAAAACTCTCATTCCCAACCATATGATTATAATTATTTCAATGCTTTATTGCTTTTAGGACCAAATTTTGGCATAATGTGGACCTCTGAGACTAAAAGATTCACCCAGATATGTGATGTATGCTCTGAGGACTTTTCTCTATGTTCTAGGAAAAATGGAGCATCCTGAGATTTTTTTTCTATATTAGCATTATATTTTTAAAGAAATACTGATAATCTGTGTCCAGAAGAGGATGACCTAGGAGGTAACATTTTGCAATATGAGGAAAAACAGAACAAAAGAAAAGCTTTAGAAATGTTTTAGAGGGGGGCATCTGAATGTGGTCTTAATAAATCTCAAGAAATCATTTTACAACTCAAGAAGAGAAAGTAGATTTAAATAAATGAAAGGAGATCTTACATAAATGGGTGAAAAATAGAGAGGAACAAGTTTTAGTTTGATGCAAGGACTACTAATAAATGTGGGCAAAACAAAGTACTGAGTTCTCTGCCAACAAAGGGTTCAACCACATGCAGAGCGAATAAGATTCTTATGTTAGGAAGAAAGTTGGAATATATTCTTGCATGAATACATACATTTATTCATTTGTTTTTTTTTTCTTTCGACAAATAGCATCTGAATCTGATATTTTCCCTTCTGCTCTGCTGATTCTATAATTCTTCTAAATATTTTACATGTAGAAGACAAAGTTGCAGTTTGAATCAGAGTAAGAGCAAAGTAATGAAGTAATTATCCATAGCATTTGCTCTAGGTTACTGCTTCCATTTTTTTAATGTTTTAAATTAATGCATGTTTTAAAGGATGTTCCTGGAATAAGAACTCTTGTTTTCCTATTTCATGAGAAGCTTTTACAATTCCAAGGGAATTTAGTAATTTTTAAGGAAGCAATAGGATTAACAATATAAGAATCACTTGAATCAAGTTATTAAACATAGCCTGGGATGCCAAAAGATTGCAAAAATTCAATATCTAAAAGAGTATGACCTTAAAAATGAGTAGGTAGAGCAATGAGAAATACAATTCCCAAGTTGGCAGAAAAAGATTATTATTACTATCATTATTAATTGTTAGAGCACTTGATGTCTTTGAAGTAGTTTTCAAGCCTTTATTAGTTTTTTTTTCACTCATGACTTCATTTTAAGTGGTTCTTAATCATTATTTCACCAATGAGAAAACCATCCCAGAAGAAGAGTCAATAATTTATTATATCCTAAGCAAACGAGCCACAGATCTATGCAGTGATTTTATTTCCTCTGCTTTTTAAAACCTCATCTTATTTTGGTTGGTTAAACCCACTGGGTATAACTGATAGAATGGATAATTATTATGTACCATGAGGAAACTTATTTCAACTAAGATTGAATCCACAGAAGGTAAGATATAATCATTCATGTATAATTCCTGGAGAACTTAGGAATGTTGGACACACCATTGTACATACAATTATTTGGGCTGTCACAATCTTTCTGGAAAACTTAAATTAACTTTAGAGTTCAGCTTCCTACCCTTCCAAACAGAATTTTGACCAAGTATAGACTAAAATTGAGATCCCCTAGACAAGATGGTGTAGAAACTAGAGACATGCTGATTACTGAGCTCCCAGGACATTTAGTAGATCTATTGATACTAGATGAATTTTATTTGTTTGTTTATCTATTTATTTATTTATTTATTTATTTATTTATTTATTTTTGTGGAAAGCTTAGATTATTCCTCCCTGAGTCTAGGTTCACACTCTTAACATCTTTTTTCTTTGTTTTTATTATTTATAAAATTGAGAATCATGGCTGTTCACTACAGTGTTTTCTCTTTGTGAGAAATAGATGAAATCATTCACTTCAAGCACTATGTAGAGTAGCAAATCCATAGCAATCTTTTAGCAATTATAAGGCATTATTTTATTCATTACTTTGTGTCCATTTTTTAAATAGAATTTGTTTGTAATACAGTTTTAATTGAAACTAGTTTTTCAGTATAAATAAAATGTTTTATAACCATATGTGGTAGGCAGACTTTCCAAAATAGCCCCTCAAAGTTGTATAGACATTATCTTCAAAATTTGTAAATCTAGGAGTTATCACTCCTGTGATCATGTTATGTTATGTGGCTTAGCTCACTTTAAGATAAGGCAATTATTTTGGATTATCTGGGCAGGCCAAATGTAATCACAAGAATGTTCAAAAGCAGAGAGCTTCCTCTGGATAATATCAGAAGTCAGAACAAATTGAGGTGTGAATAGAACTCAGTGTGCCCTTGCACTTTAAAGATGAAAAAAGCTGTGTATGAAGAAAAGTGAGTGAGCATGGTCTAGGGGCAGAAAGCAGATGCTAGCTGACTACCAGCAAACAAACATGTCTTATGTACTGAGGTCCTAGAACTGCAAGGAAACTAAATTCGACCAACAACCTGAATAAACTTAGAAATGGCCTTTCTAGGGCCTATCTGAAGGCCTCATTCAATCATACTGATTTCCATCTTGTAATACCTGGAACAGATTACCCACTTGAGCCCACCCAGACTTTAAGCCCAAAGAAACTGTGAGAAAATAAATGTGTCATCTTAAATTGTTTAGTTTGTGTCAATATGTTACACAGCAAGTGAAATCAAACACATCATGCTATCTTTTTTGTTTTAACCTACAACTGTTTTGACACCAAAAAACTCCCAAAAGATTCAATAGATTCAATATAAATATTTTGTTTACTAACTGGATGTGAATAACATCCATCTAAGTTTAATAATACTAGATTATAAAGTGAAAAGAGACTTTAAGGAACATATAGTCTAAGATGATGAAAATATAACCACAAAGAATAAATAACGTGCCTTGGCTTTATGATTACTATCTGCAGGACCTATAATCATAAGCTGCTAAAGAGTTACTAAAAGGAGAGGCACCAGGGTGGCTCAGTGTGTTGAAGCCTCTGCCTTCCGCTCAGGTCATGATCCTAGGGTCCTGGGATCAAGCCCCACATAGGGCTACCTGCTCAGGGGGGAGCCTGCTTCCTCCTCTTTCTCTCTCTCTCTCTGCCTGCCTCTCTGCTCACCTGTGATCTCCATCTTTTAAATAAATAATTTTTTAAAAAAGTTACTAAGAGGATTCTGCAGTATTTTATGGCTATCAAATATCATTTATAAGTGAAATAATTATATTCTGTAGGTATTTATAGATATTCTATTATTCATATACAGTTTGCCAAGTGAGTTAATTGTGTATATTTTTTTAAGATTTTATTTATTTATTTGACAAGAGAGCGAGAGAGCACAAGCAGGCAGAGCACCAGAGGGAGGGGGAGAAGCAGGCTTCCCACCAAGCAGGGAGCCTGATGCGGGGCTCGATTCCGGGACGCTGGGATTATGACCCAAGCCGAAAGCAGTCGCTTAACCAAGTGAGCCACCCAGGCTCCCAATTGTATATTTTCATCGATCATATTCTTGCTCATCCTCTACTGAATGTCCACAGCATATGTGGGGTGAAAGGTCACAGCTCTAAACTTAAGTCCTGACCTATACCACATAATGTCTGGTCATTTAATGGTGTGATTAGAATTCTAGATCTCTTAATTCCAAAGTCCCATATATTATACTGTAATCTCCTATACTGCATAGCCTCTTTTGTTCCACATTCTCTATTACAGAGCAGGAGTGAGTCTGCTTGATTACCTTTACAGCTTTTTTTTTTTATTTTTTTTTAAGATTTTATTTATTTATCAGAGAGAGAGCATAAGCAGGCAAAGGCAGAGAGAGAATCAAGCTCTCTGCTGGACAAGGAGCTTGATGCGGGACTCGATCCCAGGACCCTGGGATCATGACCTGAGCCGAAGGCAGTGGCTTAACTGACTGAGCCACCCAGGCGCCCCCTTTGCAGCTTTTTAATGAAGCATTGTGATTCACTAGCAACATCCTAACCCTCTTCTTAGAGATGTTATGGATGATGTTCAAAACAAAAACTGTACCAGACAATGTTAAACAGCAAATGAAGACTTTATTTAAGACATTTGAAATTTAGAAAGAGATTGAACCCAACTCCACTAAACCAAAGGGCTGGAGAGTTCAAAAAGATGGTCTGTGGGAATTGTAGGTCATTTGTATTTGCCTTATAGGCTTTATTCAAAGAAAATATAAACTTTTCATAGCTTTATGATAAGAAGTAGTTTAACAGTTTGGACCAAGCCACCCTCAGAAGTTGCATTTCTATCCTCCCACAGAGACTGGGAGACAGGGACACTATCCTCCTTGATGAGTACATTTCCAAGGGATCCCTCTCAGATCCTTGAGAAAGGCATTGCTGGATTGTAAAATTGGCAAGAGGCTCTCAAAAGTACTTATATATCAAAAGGGCAGGGAAAGAATTTTCAAGTTTTCGAAACTAAATGTTCTAAGTAACAAGAGGTGAGGTGACTTAAGCCAGTAGGAAGACTGTAATTTGGTCAAGCTGTGATCAACGTTAAGATCATCTTGATCACTGCTCATGTTTGACCCACTCTGCCTTTTCAAAGTACTTAATTTCTCAAAGAATATTTATAGATAGATGAAAATGATATATATATAGATAGCTAGATAGATGCAGTTTTGCATGGATTAAATCAGACAGGCAATGCAAATTTTCATAATAGACAAAATAGTGGAACACCATGTTAATAATTTTCAAAACCTTCTAATTTGGAGTCTGTCTATTTTTCTGCAAATGCTTTCTTTATAAGAATTACAGTAAGACAAAAAACACAAAATAACAAGGTCCCCCCCCCAGAACAGTGTGCATTAATTCTTTTCTTTTTCCTTTCATTTTTGTTTTTGTTTTGTTTTGTTTGCTCAATATTTAAAAATAAGACATGGGATATTTTTATATTTATTCCATGGTAAGATTACAGAAAGAAAATCCCATATTTACTGAGGTTTATTCTTATCATTATTGATTTTACTGACTTGAGTTTTCTGGAATTTAAACACAACCACCTTAAAATCTAAAGTGCCAAAATGAACCACATGAGGGGAGGCAATATAATATAGCCAAATACAACACAGCTATACTTCAGGAATGATTAACTCCAGAGAAACTGAGTAAAGATTTGAACAAATGCCTCTCCTCAATCCAAATTATTCAATTAATTACTTCACAATAATTGCCATAAACTTTTAATTTGAGTCACCAGATAAAAGGGCAAAGACATTTGTTTTCAGTCCCAGCATTTCCACTTATAAGCTGACATTGAGTGATTAGACCACTTCAGACCTTAGGTCCTTTGTAACATGGGAGTAATAATAATTATATCATATTTGTCCTGATGACTGAACAAGGTCATATTTTCCATTGCTTAGAATTATGCAAGCATACATTAAGTATTGACTATTAACAATTATTATTTGAAAGCCTTACGAGTGTGGCTTTTAATGAACAATCATAGAGTAATTATAGACTCTTAGCCAAAGTATATCTCTTTGCAACTTCCCTTGCTGGCATCCTCCTCCTCCCATATATTCCCAGTCTCTGCTAGAACACCTCAGGACAATGATGTCCACTATTTCAGAAGACTGTGCATTCCATTCTAACTCTAGCTTCCAAAAATTGTTTCTTAAAATCTGCCTGCCTGTCATAGTTACGAGTCTCTTTTCTTGCTCTGGCTCTATAAAAAGCAGATACAGAGAAGATTAATTTGAAATATATTTGCATTGTTTGACAAATTCATGTTTATAAACATAAACTCTGTTTTGAATTACTATGTAAGATAACAAAATTTTTAAAAACCAAACTTCATATCAAAACTTTGCTTGTCACCTTAATATTCAGCATAGTGATATTTAGCCACAGAATGTCACCCCAGATTCACTAAGGTGGTTGGCAAGTCCTGCAGCGATGATTGGATGTTGATGTGTCAGATCCCCAAGCAGCAGGGATTTTATTTTAGAGATATGACAGAAAGTGATGAATGTCAAAATGTTACAAAGGCAATGTCATTGTTCTATCTGGCTCAGGAGAGATGCTTTCAGAATCCCAGCAGCACCTGTTCTGTTCCTAGTCAGCCACTACCTACCAACTTTTGACTTGGACAGTGGGAATAACAGACTCATCTAAAACTTGTGCTTCTAGGATTTTCTGAAAGACAGCAAGAGAATAGCTCTTACTCAGAACCATCAAGTGCTTTGTGTTTAGAAAAAAACTTCAAGATTGTTTAGTTCGCTGTACTTGCAGTTGCTAAAACAAACTACTTGATATGCTTCAAATAGTGAAGAAACTCATATAGAATGAGAGGTTTAACCTTGGTGACTTTGCCTGTATTTTTCACTTCATCCCATCTTTTGTGACCTTGATAATCAACAGATTTTTTTTTTATTAAAATAACTTTGGTAACATTTTCTTAAAAATATAGAACTTCATCTCAATGGAGTACCTCTATGGCCCAGTTCATTAAGTATCCAACTCTTGGTTTCAGCTCAGATCATGATCTCAGGGTCCTGGGATTGATTCCCACATCAGGCTCTATGTTCAGCACACAGTCTGCTTGAGATTCTCTCTCCCTCTCCTGCCCCTTCTGCTCACGCATATGTTCTCTCTCTTTCTGTGAAATATATATATATATATATATATATAAAGAACTTCATCTGTTTAAGATGATCTCACTTGGTTGACCTTTATACATAGCACCCTCATCCCCTAAATCTTTATAATCACTGCCCTGTACTGCCCTGCCTTCCTCTCAAAGCAATATCCAATAGATGCCCTTAACAACATTTATAACAAATGTGTTGATGTTAATTCCTGTCTCTCCCACTAAATTTCAGTTCTTGAAAGTTTGGACTTATATCCTTCATGTGATGTTTTAACCCATTGGATCTTCACTGCCTACCACAGTGTGTAGTATATAAATATATTCTTCCACAGGAAGAATAATCACTGTGTTACATGAATCTATGAGTTGTGTTTTGTTTTCATGGCTCACATTTGTTGAGAACACATTATGTGACAAGCCTGTGTTATGACCTACTTAATTTCCTGCCTTTTATATCCTAGGAGCTTAGAAATTAAGTTCTAGAATCTAGATTTGATCCTGTTTTTACCACTTGAAAGCTGTACATTCTTGAACATATTATTGGACCATCAAGTTCTTCGTGTTTCTCATCTGGAAAATGGAGACAATATTAACTAAATCACACAATTGTGGTAAAACTTAAGTAGCACACATAAATTACAGCAAGACAATACTGACACTTAACAAATGTTAGTTTTTTTAAAAAATATTATTGTTAATAAACCTAACATGTGACGGAAACTATGATGTAGATCCTAGGTATACAAGAATAATAATTCATAGTCTCAGACTTAATTTACAATATAGCTAAATAAAAATAAAATATAATGAAAGTGTTTTATGTACCAAAATAAAAATATATACAAAGGACCATGGAGAACAAAGAAAAGAAAAAATAAGGACCTAGTTTTACATGGGAATTTCTCATTTTTTGCTGCCTTTCATATCCTCTTTTTTAAAATAAATTTTTTAAATTGAAATATGACATATATACAGAAAAGTGATAAAATGATAAAGATACAGCTCAGGGAGTTTTGACAAAATGAAATCTCAAATATAACTACCACCCACCTCCAGAAATAGAAACCATCAGCACTCCAGAGGCTCCCTCAAAGGTAACTGCTAAGGTGACTTCTATTACCTTAGATTAGATTTCACTCTTTCTAAACTCAATATAATGTAATTGACCAGAATGGATTCTTTTTTTCCTGGTTGATTATTGCATTTAAAATTGCATTTGTGAGCTTAATTAATATTAATCCATGTGGCAGCTGTTTGATTATTCTTATTGCTGAATGATGTTGCATTCTAGGTTTATTTTACAATTTATTTATCCATTCTGCTGTTGATGGAAATTTGCATTATTTTCAGTTTGGCTTATTATATGAATAGAGCTGCTATGAATTTCTTGTATGTGTTGACACATGAGGACCATATCCATATGTATTTCTGTTGCACAGTCACAGACACACTCAGATTTCACAGACATGACCAAAGTCTTCCTAAACAGTTGATCCCCAGTAATATGCTTATCCAAAGAGTGCAAGAGTTTTAGGTGCTCTGGTTCTCACCAGCACTCCATGTGTTTCATATCACTCTTGAATATTTCCATTCATAAAATATTTAAAAAGACTATGTCTCATGAAACCTTTTATCTTCAAAAAATATTGTTATCTGCTTTTAATTGTTTGTACCACAGATGTTGATTTCTCAGGACATGATCATAATTTTAAACAAGGGCTATCATATGACCTGTGGTGTTGATACTTTTAATACAGCTTCTATTTATTTATTTATTTATTTGACAGAGATCACAAGTAGGCAGAGAGGCGGGGTTGGGGGGGCAGGCTCTCCGCTGAGCAGAGAGCCCAATGTGGGGCTGCATCCCAGGACCCCAGGATCATGACCCGAGCCGAAGGCAGAGGCTTAACCCACTGAGCCACATCGGCGCCCCTTAAAACAGCTTCTTAAATCAACTCCTTCATATAGAAGCATATTAAGCAGATACATTACGCTTTACCATTAGATTGAAAAATTGTAATCTCAAATAATTTGAAACAGTGAGAGAATATAATTTCTAAGTCCCCAGAGCTGAGTCACCCAAACCTGAGGTTGAATGATAAAAACCAGCTGCCCAAACTTTTTATATGCAAGTCATTCACTGAGATATCAAAACGTGGAAAATATAAAGCTCCTACCAACAATTCTTGTTGAATTAATGCCCAGGTGAGTTCTTCTGAAATAGTGCAGTTGTATCTTAGCAAAAACAAGAAGCAGTAAAGCATCATACTTATTAGGATCCAATTTGCCACAGCAGCGGTCAAGTGCTTCAATTTCTCCCAGCGGTGATGGGAAGGGAAAAGTAGGAATAGAGAAATTTAAATTAAATTCATAGTGCAGTGCACATTTGGAATTCAATATTGACAGCTCTAATTATACCTACCTTACCATCACAAGTTTATTAAATGAGAGTAAAGGATTAAAAATTTCTCTACACATTTATACAAACAATATGCAATTTTTCTCCTGTAGCAAGTCTCGCCTCTCTTCCTTCAATTTAATGCATTCATGATGGAGATGTTTGGGGTTTTGGAAGAAGAGAATTTATTAGTTCTTTAACACAAGCACAAATGCAGATATGTAAACACACAATTAGAAATTCATGTTACATTTAGATCTACTATTTGAAATGTGATCAGCATGAAATGTCAAAATCAGATATATACCAATATTTTTTCAATCTCCATGAGATATTTGGTGTAAAAACAACCCATTAGAGTTTTTGGCTCTAAATCCAATCTAAATTATAATTTGTGATAAAATTATTAATTATACAAAAATCACATTTTGTCATCTTGCTTTACTATCTGAAGAATGATATTGTGGAAGCTGAGTTATTTCCCCACTAATGGACGGAAGAAATCTAGCACTACTTCCACCTGTGCCAACTCTTCAGGTTTTCAGTTCACGTACATTTTATGATAATATTTATTTATTTACCAATAAACCATAACTAGGTTTCTGTCTCACATCAGGTATTCCAAAGAACTAATTTCAAAACAGAAAAGTAGATACTACTTAGTAGGACCACAGTTGTGGTTTGGGAAACATGAGAAAAACCCATTAACAGATATAGGCAACTTTTAGTGTAGCAAAAAGAGCAAAAGTCTTGTTTTATCCTTAGCATTTATATATATATACATATATATATATACATATATATATATACATATATATATATGTATATATATATCGTTTGTCAGGCATAAAGTAAGAAATGGATGTGTGAAACTGCACTATGCTTCTACAAAAGAGTTCAGCATTTTAAGTTAGGAAAAATATTCAAAATTTTAATTAACATAGAAAATGTCTTGTCAAGTTCTGTGGTTTCATTCTTAAAGAAAAAAGAAAGTGTATATGATGAATATCTTTTTTTCCTTATGTGATGGACCCAATTAAACAATTTGGTATGTAAGTCATTTAGGGAAACTTTAACCTTTTCAGATAACTTTTATAGATGACTGGTGACTGTTACAGAATTCCCTTTTTTTTTTTTTAAGGATTTTATTTATTTGTTTGACAGAAAGAGACACAGCGAGAGAGGGAACACAAGCAAGGGAAGTGGGAGAGAAAGAAGCAGGCTCTCCACAAAGCAGGGAGCCTGATGTGGGACTCCATCTCAGGACCCCAGGATCATGAACTGAGCCGAAGGCAGATGCTTAACAACTGAGCCACCCAGGTACCTCTGTTACAGAGTACTTTGTAGATCCTTTAGTTCCCTCAAAGGATAAATTCATGATTCATAGTATTTAAGTAAAAGCCAAGGGAATAATTTATCATTACAGGAAATTGACCATTACTATATGCACTCGAAAATGTATATGCATTCGAAAATTGTCCAGATTTTACTGTCTTACTTTTTGTTTCTAAATTGAAGGACAGTCAAATAGTAGAGGAAAGTTTTTGTACAAGTGTACATGTGTGCACACGTGTTTAGGTGGAGTAGGATAGAAACAAGAAACTACATTTTTGAACGTTGTTTTGCTTATACCAATGGTGTCAGTCTAGAAAATCTTCACAAACTTCTAAAACCTAACAATCCTCTACCAAAGTTTCTATTATAATTTTGTATCCAATATGAACCTTTATTCCTGACCCTAAGGAAATAAGAACTTGCAAATGATGTTTGGTTATGATCATCACAGTAACCTTTTGGTAGCTACACAATACATTTTAGCTCTGAAATTAGATCCACTCAAATGCCAAAATCCTTATTAAAGGATTAGAAGATCTGGGTCTCAAGTGTGGACTATTAAACCAACCAGCTTTTTGGTCTTTTGTTCTTTGCTTCTGCAACTTACTATAAGATTGCAATACTCCAGAATTTTGTGCAATGCCATATAGAGGGTACAGAGGAAGCAGAGCCTGCAATCTCTGCTTTTAAAAATCCTTTTTTTTTTTTTTTTTTTTTTTTTTTTTAGTTCAGTAAGTATTTATTAAGTATCATCTTTCTGCCAGACACAGTACTAGGTGGCAGATTTGACAGAGTAACACAGATCCAGTCTCTGCCTCCAAGAGCTCCTGGAAAAGACAGATGCTTAAATTTATACTTATAACCATTTTGATTAGTGTGATGATAGAGGAAATACAGACATCTTTAGGGACACATATTTCAGGAATCTAAGTCGTATAGAAGGTCAGAGAATAACTTCCGGAAGTTGTAAACTTTGGACTGCAGCCTAAAGACTGCTGGTGTCAGTCATGCCAGTAGGAGGGAAAAGTCCATTCCAGAGAGAAGGGACCATGTAAACAAATTCTAGATGGTAAGAGAGAACATTGATCGTTTGAGGAAATAAGTTTAGCAGAAAGGTGCGCAGAGTCTGAGATGAAAAGAGACAAGATTAACACTTTTGAAACAGCAGTGAAAAATCTAAGGTGGCATATACTAGGTATTAATTTGGTCAGTGGAACTCCAAATATCAGGAAAGAGTTGGATGTACTGCTTGCAGTGGGACGCTTGCCATACTCAGTGGAGGAGCATGTTATTGATTTCCTAACTCTAGGGGAAAAAAAATGAGTTAAAAGGAAAGCAGGGGAGTACTTCAGATGAGGAGTATTAAACAAAACATGGACATGAAATATTTTTATTTTCAATATTTTACATATTATTAAACAATCAAAGAGTAAATTGCCTGATTTTAATAACGTTTTATCAGAAAAAAAGTGTCAAACCATCCATTGTAATTTCAGCTTTTTTTTTTTTTTTTTTTTTTAGATATCACAAAAAGTTTATTGGACTGTTGGAAAAGAAGTCAAGATATTTGCATGTGTTTATGGGAACGAGCTTGAAAATGAGCTAATGATGCGTTTTCCCATAATTCTTTCAAAATTCACATCACTTAGCTTTCTAGTTTGTCCCAAAGATTACCATATCACCTACAATTTCCTTTTGTCTTCATACCAGACATCATTTTTTATTGAACATAGCATCTCAACAGGTGTGATAGTAGTGGGTAAAATAAATAATTATGATTGAGGTTGGCATATTGGAGTAAATGTGTTTATTTTTGAAGAGTCCACATACAAAAAATTGTTATTTTTTTGGTTTCTTCTCTATTACCTCTCAGGCCCATAAAACATCATCCTTCTGCAGAACATGGAAAAACATGTAAAAATTGGAAACTTTGGGACACGGTATTCCAATAGGTTAAAATTACATAATTTTAATATTTTTTAAGAAAATGAATATGATAAATCACTAATGTCCTCATGAAAATAATAAAGGTTTTAAGTCTTAGTTCAAATTTATTATATATATATATATATTGCCTTCAAATTAACATGCTAAAGTGCTGCTTAGAGAAACAATGTATTATTTGCTTGACATAAAACCAAGGCAGATTTGTTCAGTCTGTCCTATGTACCAGGTTTTATCACTTTTATTATTATCATTATCAATTTACAAAGTAAAGAAGCTGGCTTCAAAGACAAGAAAAATGTCAAGGCCATGGTCCTGAAGCTATATGAAGAGTGGTGAGGGATGAAGTGAGTTTACAATTTGCAGGGCAATGGTGTAAAATATAAGATGATTATTAGTTTATAAAATAAGTTTATACACTAAGTTCATAAACTAAGTTTATACACTTTGAATTGCAATTAAAAGTAAAGTGCAATCAGATTTCAGAAGAACTAGAGATAACTGATAATAAGAGTAAATACTCAGAGATGTTGTAATTGGACAGGAAGGAAGAAAGGCAGCATACATTTTGTCATGGAAGCCATGGCAGTCACCATGGTATAGCTGTGCAAAGGCTACTCAGTTCCATCTTGTTACTGGCCTTCCTATATTCCTGGGAAGCTAAACATTCCAACATTCCCTGTAGCTAGAGGTGGACATAAGTTATTTCACTGTATAATATAATTCAGATAAAAATACATGTATAAGATGAAACTTCTCAAATTTAAAGGAAAATTTATTCACATAAGAGAATTAATTTTAATTTTTATTTTTTTATAAACATATAATATATTTTCATCCCCAGGGGTACAGGTCTGTGAATTGCCATGTTTACATACCTCACAGCACTCACCAAAGCACATACCCTCCCCAATGTCCATAGCCCCACCCCCCTTCACCCAACCCTCCTCCCGCCAGCAACCCTCAGTTTGTTTTGTGAGATTAAGAGTCACTTATGGTTTGTCTCCCTCCCAATCCCATCTTGTTTCATTATTCTTCTCCTACCCCCTTAAGCCCCCATGTTGCATCACCACTTCCTCATATCAGGGAGATCATATGATAGTTGTCATTCTCTGCTTGATTTATTAGCTAAGCATGATATGCTCTAGTTCCATCCACGTTATCACAAATGGCAAGATTTCATTTCTTTTGATGGCTGCATAGTATTCCATTGTATATATATACCACCTCTTCTTTATCCATTCATCTGTTGATGGACATCTAGGTTCCTTCCATAGTTTGGCTACTGTGGACATTGCTGCTATAAACATTTAGGTGCACATGCCCCTTCGGATCACTACGTTTGTATCTTTAGGGTAAATACCCAGTAGTGCAATTGCTGGGTCATAGGGCAGTTCTATTTTCAACATTTTGAGGAACCTCCATGCTGTTTTCCAGAGTGGCTGCACCAGCTTGCATTCCCACCAACAATGTAGGAGGGTTCCCCTTTCTCCGCATCCTTGCCAGCATCTGTCTTTCCTGACTTGTTGATTTTAGCCATTCTGACTGGTGTGAGGTGATATCTCATTGTGGTTTTGATTTGTATTTCCCTGATGCCGAGTGATATGGAGCACTTTTTCATGTGTCTGTTGGCCATCTGGATGTCTTCTTTGCAGAAATGTCTGTTCATGTCCTCTGCCCATTTCTTGATTGGATTATTTGTTCTTTGGGTGTTGAGTTTGCTAAGTTCTTTATAGATTTTGGACACTAGTCCTTTATCTGATATGTCGTTTGCAAATATCTTCTCCCATTCTGTCAGTTGTCTTTTGGTTTTGTTAACTGTTTCCTTTGTTGTGCAAAAGATTTTGATCTTGAAAATCCCAATAGTTCATTTTTGCCCTTGCTTCCCTTGCCTTTGGTGATGTTCCTAGGAAAATGTTGCTGCGGCTGAGGTCAAAGAGGTTGCTGCCTGTGTTCTCCTCAAGGATTTTGGTGGATTCCTTTCTCACATTGAGGTCCTTCATCCATTTTGAGTCTATTTTCGTGTGTGGTGTAAGGAAATAGTCAAATTTCATTTTTCTGCATGTGGCTGTCCAATTTTCCCAGCACCATTTATTGAAGAGGCTGTCTTTTTTCTATTGGACTTTCTTTCCTGCTTTGTCGAAGATTAGTTGACCATAGAGTTGAGGGTCTATTTCTGGGCTCTCTATTCTGTTCTATTGATCTATGTGTCTGTTTTTGCACCAGTACCATGCTGTCTTGATGATGACAGCTTTGTAATAGAGCTTGAAGTCCGGAATTGTGATGCCACCAACTTTGGCTTTCTTTTTCAATATTCCTTTGGCTATTCGAGGTCTTTTCTGGTTCCATATAAATTTTAGGATTATTTGTTCCATTTCTTTGAAAAAGATGGATGGTTCTTTGATAAGAATTGCATTAAATGTGCAGATTGCTTTAGGTAGCATAGACATTTTCACAATATTTATTCTTCCAATCCAGGAGCATGGAACATTTTTCCATTTCTTTGTATCTTCCTCAATTTCTTTCATGAGTACTTTATAGTTTTCTGAGTATAGATTCTGTGCCTCTTTGGTTAGGTTTATTCCTAGGTATCTATGGTTTTGGGTGCAATTGTAAATGGGATTGACTCCTTAATTTCTCTTTCTTCTGTCTTGTTGTTGGTGTAGAGAAATGCAACTGATTTCTGTGCATTGATTTTATACCCTGACACTTTACTGAATTCCTGTACAAGTTCTAGCAGTTTTGGAGTGGAATCTTTTGGGTTTTTCACATATAGTATCATATCATCTGCGAAGAGTGATAGTTTAATTTCTTCTTTGCCGATTTGGATGCATTTAATTTCCTTTTGTTTTCTGATTGCTGAGGTTAGGACTTCTAGTACTATGTTGAATAGCAGTGGTGATAATGGACATCCCTGCCATGTTCCTCACCTTAGTGGAAAAGCTTTCAGTTTTCTCCATTGAGAATGATATTTGCGGTGGGTTTCTCATAAATGGCTTTGATAATATTGAGGTATGTGTCCTCAATCCCTACACTTTGAAGAGTTTTGATCAGGAAGGGATGTTGTACTTGTCAAATGCTTTTTCAGCATCTATTGAGAGTATCATATGGTTCTTGTTCTTTCTTTTATTGATGTGTTGAATCACATTAATTGATTTGTGGATGTTGAACGAAACTTGCAGCCCTGGAATAAATCCCACTTGGTCGTGGTGAATAATCCTTTTAATGTACTGTTGAATCCTATTGGCTAGTATTTTAGTGAGAATTTTCACATCTGTGTTCATCAAGGATATTGGTCTATAGCTCTCTTTTTTGATTGGATCCTTGTCTGGTTTTTTGATCAACGGTGATGCTGGCCTCATAAAATGAGTTTGGAAGTTTTCCTTCTGTTTCTATTTTTTGGAAGAGTTTCAGGAGAATAGGAATTCGTTTTTCTTTAAATGTTTGGTAGAATTCCCCCGGGAAGCCGTCTGGCCCTGGGCTTTTGTTTGTTTGGAGATTTTTAATGACTGCTTCAATCTTCTTACTGGTTATGGGTCTGTTTAGGCTTTCTATTTCTTCCTGGTTCAGTTGTGATAGTTTATATATTTCTAGGAATGCATCCATTTCTTCCAGATTGTCAAATTTATTGGCGTAGAGTTGTTCATAGTATGTTCTTATAATTGTTTGTATTTCTTTGGTGTTAGTTGTGATCTCTCCTCTTTCATTCATGATTTTACTTATTTGGGTCCTTTCTCTTTTCTTTTTGATAAGTCTGGACAGGGGTTTATCAATTTTATTAATTCTTTCAAAGAACCAGCTCCTAGTTTCATTGACTTGTTCTATTGTTTTTTTTTTTTTTTTGGTTTCTATTTCATTAATTTCTGCTCTGATCTTTATGATTTCTCTTCTCTTGCTGGGTTTAGGGTTTCTTTCCTGTTCTTTCTCCATCTCCTTTAGGTGTAGGGTTAGGTTGTGTACCTGAGACCTTTCTTGTTTCTTTCTTTCTTTCTTTCTTTTTTTTTTAATTTGACAGAGAGAGATCACAAGTAGGCAGAGAGGCAGGCAGAGAGAGAGAGAGAGGAGGAAGCAGGCTCCCCGCTGAGCAGAGAGCCTGATGTGGGACTCGATCCCAGGACCCTGAGATCATGACCCGAGCCAAAGTCAGCAGCTTTACCCACTGAGCCATCCAGGTGCCCCCCTTTCTTGTTTCTTGAGAAAGGCTTTCACTGCTATATATTTTCCTCTCAGGACTGCCTTTGTTGTGTCCCACAGATTTTGAACTGTTGTGTTTTCATTATCATTTGTTTCCATGATTTTTTTTCAATTCTTCTTTAATTTCCTGGTTGACCCATTCATTCTTTAGAAGGATGCTGTTTAGTCTTCATGTATTTGGGTTCTTTCCAAACTTCCTCTTGGGGTTGCGTTCTAGCTTCAGAGCATTGTGGTCTGAAAATATGCAGGGAATGATCCCAATCTTTTGATACAGGTTGAGACCTGATTTAGGACCGAGGATATGATCTATTCTGGAGAATGTTCCATGTGCACTAGAGAAGAATGTGTATTCTGTTGCTTTGGGATGAAATGTTCTGAATATATCTGTGATGTCCATCTGGTCCAGTGTGTCATTTAAGGCCTTTATTTCCTTGTTGATCTTTTGCTTGGATGATCGTTCCATTTCTGTGAGGGGGTTGTTAAAGTCCCTTACTATTATTGTATTATTGTTGATGTGTTTCTTTGATTTTGTTATTAATTGGTTTATATAGTTGGCTGTTCCCATGTTGGGGGCATTGACATTTAAAATTGTTATATCTTCTGTTGGACAGACCCTTTGAGTATGATATAGTGTCCTTCCTCATCTCTTATTATAGTCTTTGGCTTAAAATCTAATTGATCGGATATAAGGATTGCCACTCCTGCTTTCTTCTGATGTCTATTAGCATGGTAAATTCTTTTCCACCCCCTCACTTTAAATCTGGAAGTGTCTTTGGGCTTAAAATGAGTTTCTTGGAGGCAACATATAGATGGGTTTTGTTTTTTTATCCATTCTGATACCCTGTGTCTTTTGATTAGGGCATTTAGCCCATTAACATTCAGGGTAACTATTGAGAGATATGAATTTAGTGTCGTTGTATTGCCTGTAAGGTGACTGTTACTGTATATTGTCTCTGTTTCTTTCTGATCTACCACTTGTAGGCTCTCTCTTTGCTTAGAGGACCCCTTTCAATATTTCCTGTAGAGCTCGTTTGGTGTTTGCAAATTCTTTCAGTTTTTTTTTGTTTGTTTGTTTGTTTTTTGTCCTGGGAGCTTTTAATCTCTCCTTCTATTTTCAATGATAGCCTAGTTGGATATAGTATTCTTGGCTGCATGTTTTTCTTGTTTAGTGCTCTGAATATATCATTCCAGCTCTTTCTGGCCTGCTAGGTCTCTGTGGATAAGTCTGCTGCCAATCTAATATTTTTACCATTGTATGTTACAGACTTCTTTTCCCGGGCTGCTTTCAGGATTTTCTCTTTGTCACTAAGACTTATAAATTTTACTATTAGGTGATGGGGTGTGGGCCTATTCTTATTGATTTTGAGGCACGTTCTCTGCACCTCTTGAATTTTGATGCTTCTTCCCTTTGCCATATTGGGGAAATTCTCCCCAATAATTCTCTCCAGTATACCTTCTGCTTTCCTCTCTCTTTCTTCTTCTTCTGGAATCCCAATTATTCTAATGTTGTTTCGTCTTATGGTGTCACTTATCTCTCGAATTCTCCCCTCATGGTCCAGTAGCTGTTTGTGCCTCTTTTGCTCAGCTTCTTTATTCTCTGTCATTGGGTTTTCTATATAACTAATTCTTTCTTCTGCCTCATTTATCCTAGCAGTGAGAGCCTCCATTTTTGACTGCACCTCATTAATAGATTTTTTGTTTTCAACTTGTTTAGATTTAATTCTTTTATTTCTCCAGAAAGGGCTTTTATATCTCTCGAGAGGGTTTCTCTAATATCTTCCAAGCCTTTTTCGAGCCTGGCTAGAACCTTGAGAATTGTCATTCTGAACTCTAGATCTGACATATTACCAATGTCTGTATTGATTAGGACCCTATCCTTCAGTACTGCCTCTTGTTCTTTTTTCTGTGGTGAATTTTTCCGCCTTGTCATTTTGTCCAGATAAGAGTATATGAAGGAGCAAGTAAAATACTAAAAGGGTGGCAACAACCCCAGGAAAATATGCTTTAACCAAATCAGAAGAGATCCCCAATCGTGAAGGGGGAGAAAGGGGATAAAAAGAGATTCAGAAAGGAAGAAAGAAAAAGAAAAAAGAATTTAAAAAAGAAAACGAATAAAGAAAAGTATAAAAAAGAAATGCATATATATATATATATATATATATATGATAAACTAGTTAAAAAAGAAAAAGGTAGAAGTTAAAAAAATTTTAGCAGAAGAAGGGGAAAAAATGAAAAAGAAAGAAAAATTAAATTAACTGCAAGACTAAAGAATCATAGGGAGAAGGCCATGAGTTCCATGCTTTGCTTTCTCCTCCTCTGGAATTCTGCTGCTCTCCTTGATATTGAAACTGTACTCCTTGGTAGGTGAACTTGGTCGTGGCTGGATTTCTTGTTGATCTTCGGGGGAGGGTCCTGTTGTAGTGATTCTCAAGTGTCTTTGCCCCAGGTGGAATTGCACAGCCCTTACCAGGGGCCTGGCTGAGTAATCCGCTCGGGTTTGCTTTCAGGAGCTTTTGTTCCCCGAGCGCTTTCCGTAGAGTTCCGGAGGATGGAAATACAAATGGTGGCCTCCTGATCTCCATCCCGGAGGAGCCAAGAGCCCTGGCCCCACTCCTCAGTGAGCCCTCAGAGAATAGCGCCCAGTAACTCCCGTCTACCTGATCTCTGGCCGTGCTCCGAGCTCACCGAACCTGCCATGGTTCAAGGTAACCCCGAGCTGTGAGCTCACTGTCAGCTCTTTCTCCATAGCCGGCTTCCCCATTCTAATACCTGCAAGCTCTGCGACACTCAGACACCCCCGATCCTTCTTTGACCCTGCGGGACATGAGGCCACGCTGACCCCGCGTGGGCTTCACTCTGGTTTAGCTCTGGAGTGATGTCCCTCAGCGGAACAGACTTTTAAAAGTCCTGATTTTGTGCTCTGTTGCTCCGCCACTTGCCGGGAGCCGGCCCCTCCCCCCGGGGTCTATCTTCCAGTCACTTTGGATTCACTTCTCCGCCAGTCCTACCTTTCTAAGTGGTTGTTTTTCTGTTTCTAGAATTGCTATTCTTCTCTTTGATCAGCCTATGGATTTGTAGGTGTTTGCAATCTTTAGATAAGCTATCTAGCTGATCTCCTGCTAGCTGAAGTAGTCTCAGACTGCTACTTCTCCACCATTTTGACTCCTCTTCCCACATAAGAGAATTTTTATCCTTCATTCTTCTCCTAGTTGAGAAGAGAACATGATACGGAAGATTCAGTGTCCATCTTGAAACCAGTGAAAACTTAGGAAGGCAACTATAGGCCTACATATTTAAAAGATTGAGTGGAAAGGCAGAATGAGCGTGAGTTTTGAGTATATTACCAAATTTCAGGCCATCTCCTGAATATCTATCTTAAGATTTCTTTTGATTGGGATAAATTCAGAACTTACATATTTAAATTAATTGTTATTGAGTTAGCCATAACTTTTGTAAATGCACTTATTATTGACAATAAATTTAACAGATTAAAGATTGGTAGTGAAAACTAATAATATTTATCAAACACCTAGTCTGGGCTAATAAGTATGAGTGTTATTTGTATGTGCTACTTCTTTAAATCCTTTAAATTTCTTTAATGCCTATGATGAAATAACTATTACCAAATCCATGATGAAACTCAGAAATAATTAATTAACTTGCCCAAATTACCAAAACTGGTCAATATTAGTTTATATAGTTCCCTGTCTGGCCTGAGAGTACACAATCTAGTCAACTAGGCACAGTGCTTCAAGAGAGACAGAGAGAGAACAGAGACAGAGGGAGGAAGGAGAGAAATAAGAGTTTTAAGGAGGAATGAATTTGACATGCTGGAATGTGGATAGAAGCCAAGAAGATGGGAAATGAGAAAAGGTCACCGTTATATTAGGCAGTAAGTTATGTTATGGACTAAACATGTCATCTCAAAATTTGTCTAGTGAAAGCCAGCCTTCAATGTGATGCTATTAGGAGGTGGGGCCTTTAGGAGATATTTAGATTAGGTGAGATTTAAGGGGTGGAGCCCTCATGAACTGGATTAGAGCCCTTTGGGAGTTGGGGAGAGATTGCTTCCTCTCTGCTGTCTACAATGTGAAGATAGAGGAGAAGTTGGCAGTTTGTCACTGAGAAAAGGGTTCTCATCAGAACTCCATTTTACTATTGTAGGCCTGTAGACCTACAATAGACCTATAAGTTTATAAGTAGTCTGTAAGGGGGTAATAATGACAGTTTCACAAAACTGCATTTCCTCATTCATACACCCTTGTGGCTCTATTTATTCAGTTATTTTTTATGTCCGTCAATAAATTTATAGTATTATTTATAAAAAGATGCCACATTTCTTATTTAGTTCGCACCTCATACATATAGATATGTAAGCATGATCCGTTATGTTTAATATTATATTTTTCATTTTTATATCAGTTGAATAAGCAAACTATTGATTTTTAATGTGAAAATTAATATATATCTTGCTATACACCACTGAAAAATAAAATATTTCTTAATATTTGACCATAATCATTACTATACAAACTTTGCACAATTTTTTTTGCCTTCAACATTTTAAAATCAACATTGAATATCTCCTATAGTGCATCAATTATCTCTTTTAATTTAAAAAACACAACTTGTAAGTATGATCATCCTAATTTTATAGATAAGAACACTGAGCCATGTTGGGGCACCTGGATGGCTCAGTCAGTTATGCATCTGACTCTTGATTTCAGATCAGGTCATGATCCAGGGTCCTGGGATCAAGCCCCACATCCAGCTCCATGCTCAGCTGGGAGTCTGCTCGTTCCTCCCACTATGCTCCTCTCCTGGATCACATTCTCCCTCTCTCTCTCTCTCTCTAATAAATAAATAAGTAAAATATTAAGGAAAAAAATAACATTCTTAAAATTTTTTAAAAATTTAAAAAGGTTTCCAAATTCACAAAGTGCATACACATTCTTTTTAGAATTTGTATCCAAGTTTCCCAAAGTTCCTAAACTGCATCTTACATGTTCTAAAGGAGCATTAAACAAAATGACAATCTCTCTTGTATGCAGAATGACAATGACTATGGTCTTCAGAGTGGGAAAAGGCAAAAGAAAGTGGACATAGGTACACATTCCCACATTCTCAAATATTCTTCTGCCACTTTTCATCACTGGGGAATGACCAAATGACCAGACAACTGAAGGGGTGAGATCTCAAAGAAGCAATCACTGATTATTCTACTGAAGATATTAACTAGACTTCCAGAAAGTTTGGATTTGTTTCTAAGCCATATTTTGATCCACACTTCTCATTTGTTTTATTTCAGTTGCTTATGAATCTAAATCGGCAATGTAGGTCATGTTAAAATGGCCACACTGGGGTTCTAGGAATGATATAGCTGTATAAGTTAAATCCTAAAGAAAGTTTTAAAATTCTTGCCATATATTGAAATGCAGAAGCACCTCCTTAAGATATACAGGATTACTTTCCATTTCTGTTAACCCTTCTTGGAAGCATGATATTTTCAAAAGATTTAAACTTAATGGAGTATTTCTGCAAAAGTTCATGACCACAAGGAGAAACTCATTCATCACTACTTATTGTGTGTCGCTCTCATAAAACAAGTTTAGAACAGATTTCGGATTTCAGAAGACAACTTCAGATTTCCCTGAAGTCTGAACGCAGTGATGAAGAATCAGGTGAATCACCTCTCACCTTATACTGAAGCAATACGGTGTAATAGCTCAGTAAGAGACGAGTGGGTTATTCTAGCCAATGCAAACAGATACATTACTATGCATAGATAAGTGTATTCTGTGGCTACAAAAAATTTTGTCCAGCTTACAAGTAATTGCATGTGTATATTACAATAACAGTATTTTATTTTTAATATTTATTTTGCTTTTTGTTCTACTGTCATTTTCCCCCAATAAACTAAGAAATGTAACTTGGATACAATTAGAAATTAATAAACTCATTCAATTCATTTGGCTCATTCATCTTTTGGTGCTGTTAGGTCAATTTGCTGTTTTCAGTGCTGCAATATATTATAAAAGTTTATGTAGTGGAACTTAATACCAAATATTTCAAAGTAGCTAATTGAAAACTTCTTTAGACTAGATTTCAAATATATTTACACAATTGAGAATAACCAAGAATACCTGATATTTTGCTGATTTAACAAAAAAAGAAAAACATATTTTCAAAAGCTTAACCTGTTTACCAAATAATTAAAAAGCAGTTCTTCCAGGGAAAAAATAAACTTACCAGGTTAATGTTTTGCCTGATGACAATATGAGCACAATTTCTGTTTTATTACAAGTTTTTTCTACAATGTAACTACTCCTTTCAGCTTAATGTTTGTCCTTTACAAAATCATCTATGTATGTATAAGCACAGACATTTGTAAATATACCACAGTCTCCCTTTAACACACATACGGATGTAATGTGCATACTGATTATCACCTTATATTTTCTATTACTTTTTTGCTAATCATTAAGTATCACACATGGAAAATGTATAAAATTCTAATACAGACAATGAATTATTATAGTGTGAACTACAATGTAATAACTCTCAAATTCAGCAAATACAACATTGCCCATACACGGATATGCACACATGCATACACACTCCTAGAGATGACGATCTACTTCTTTCTATTGCTATCACAAAGCTGAATTTTATCATGCTCACATCATTTTCTTCTTTATTTTATCACCAACATATGATAACTAAATTCTACAGTTCAGTTTTACTTACTTTTGAATTTTATTAGAGTTATTCTCTGGTGTCTTTTTTATTTGGTTCAAAAGTATTTCAAATTCAAGTGTATTGTATACATACCTAGACCTCTCCTCATTCATTTTCTTTGCTGTAGCTATACCTATAGCATTCTTTGCTGTATGGTGTTCTATTATATAACAGAACACAATTTATTTATTCATATCTTGTATGATAGAAATTTGAATGGTTTCTAAGATTGGCATGTATAGTACGTAATACTGCTCTGTATGCTGTATTTTTAAATTGAGTTATTTTGGAGATCTTTTCATATTTGTGTGTGTCATATGAATGATAAGTACATCTATATGGTATATAGTCACACTGTATACACATATATAAACATCATGCATAGTCACATGCATTTTATATATATCATGTGCATGCACACACACACACACACACACGCACACACACTCTCTAACACACAGTCTTTGTAAATGGCTGCATGATTTCCATTTTGTGGAGGTAATGTGTTTTTAACTTGCTTTTTACTGAAGGACAATTACACTGTGTTTAGTCTCTTGGTATTACAAACAATTCTATTGTACATCCTACTACATTTGTCTTTGCACACATATGCAGTATATCTGGAAAACAAATACCCAGTAGTGGCATTTCTGGTCCAAATAAGTGGTATCTAGACTTCGTAAATGAATAGTGATACTTTTTATTTTTTTCAAAATAAATTACATGAACAAATGCTCTTTTGTGCCACATTCAACATATTCCATTAGTTTTTTTTTTTTAACTTAGCTATTATTTCACTAGTTTTTAATACCTACTAGATGAAGTTTGCTAAATGGGAATATTGGAAAGCCTTTTTGGGGGATGATGGTGTTGACAGAGTATTTTTTATATAGTCACACTGTATACACATATATTTATTAAACTTGTAACTGGATATTATTGGAATTATTGGAATAAATTAACAAATTCTAAGACTATGAGAGTCAAACAGAGACCATTTATTTATTGCTGAGAAGGCTTAAAATTGATGAACCTAGAGAGAAATGTCAATTACCAGCCACCAGACTCTAGATAAAAGGAGCCACTTCATGGTGGTGGTGATGGTTTAAAATTAATGAGAAGAGGCAAGGAGGTTGTTATTTCAAAGGAAGGTTTCTAGAGATGTTTGCCCCTTTCCATTTTTCTTTAGTCGCGTCATTTGACATTTATGTCTAATAATATGCATCAGCAAAAAACACACTTACACTGCTTGCTAAACCGCACAAATTGAACTTGATCCAGACCAAATTTTGAAATGGCCAAGTTTGTCTTCAGAGCCTATCATTTCCCATGCCATGGCTTCCATATTCAGATTTCTTCATCTCCCCAACTTCAGATTTTCAGGAAATCATGCTGGCCTCTAGCTGATTAAAAGAGCTTCTTTCTCTCTCCCTATAGAAATGCATCTGTCACATGATCCATTAGTTCAGACTTGAAGAGACACTAATTAAGTCCATTGATCTGAGCTATAGTGTCAATTTATGATTATAAATTATTGCACTAGACCTCCCAAACATTAGTCCTCAGATTATTAACCTCTTGCTTTGTGTGCCCTGAAGATAAGTATATCATCCTCTTGCATTATCTCATCCACGTTAAGAAGGCAGACTCTTTGAAGACTAGTAGGCTTAACTGATTATCAAAATATCTATCTCAAAGGGACCAGCAAAAAGAATAAGTGACAGTAAACTGTAGCTAAGAGGAAAGGAGATGAAGTTCAAGCAGGAAAACACATTTTGGACAAATAGTTTTATGTATCTCCATAATGCATCTGCCATGTGCTAGACATGAATAAACTCTTCCATTTATTTAGAGTAAAACTTAAATTTCTTTGGGAATACTTTGTTATCAGAAAGAACAACGACTGTTCTTTACTACAAAATTGCTTTTCTTCTGTTTTGTTTGTTTTGAAATTGACAGTAAGATAAGCAAATATGCATATTTTCTTTAAAAGATAGAAAATCTGAGACAGATTATGACAATAATAACCAGAAAAAATGAAGTGAAACCTTGTAGGAATACAGTCTGATGAAAATAGTTTAACCACCACAAATAAGGTATTTTCAGTTGAGAACTGAGCAATTCTTTTCCAGGAAATAATTTTTAAAAAATTTGACTGACCATCAGCCAGTGGAAGATGCTACAAAGTAATACTTATATTAATACTTATTAATACCTATTCTCCATCTATGAAATCATAACAATATCTATTTGCTTAGGTTTTATTTGTAATCCAAGTAATGAGCAGTAAGAAAGTACTGACCAGATCTGAAGACCAAAACCAAATATATAAGTGAGTGAGTATGTGAGTGAGTAACCATTAGTGAGGGAGAAAGGCATTCTCATGATTAACATAATATTCTTGATTCTATTCAGTCTGAGTATCAGTAATCAGCAATATTCAAATGTAGTGACATACTATTGTTTAGTTATGTAGAATCTGTATTCTAAGTGAACCTATAGAATAGTGTAGGAAATGTTTTTTTTCTGGGTTTTTTTTTTTCCTTTTTTTTTTTCTTTTTCATTCTTTAGACTACATCTTTACCATGGGAGGTAAAGTTATGAAAAATTGCCATCATTTGGGAACTTAATTCTTGTCTCTTTCATGGGTTATTTGTAGGGCTAAATTCCCAGTCCAAACATTTACATTCACTCAGCTAATCTCATAAACAGCTGAATCACCTCTGAAATATATTTTGTAAAGCAGAAGTCATGGGACAGCAGCATTAAAGTAAAATAAGATTGATACGATGGCCTTGCTTGACAGCTCTGCTCCTATTAGCAGAAGGTTCTTGAGATGGCAGGATAAAGCCCTGGGCAACATATGCTATGACAATCATGGTCATGACCTATTTCTGTTATTTCCTTTAAAGTTGGCTTGCATTGTTAGCAATTTCCTATCCATCTATGAGATATCTCTAAGGCATTGCTAGGGCAAGGATTTCATATATAGAGCTGAAAGTAATGATATGAAAAAGAAAGGAAGAAAGAAAAAAATGGAAAAGAACAGTTGATTAATCATGAAATGTAAGAAGCAATGAAGTGCATTAAAATGAAACATTTTCACTGCATGTATTTAAGAGAAATTTGAATCATATTCATTTCTCATTTGTTTTAACACTTTGATATATCATTTTAGATGTCATCACCTGTCCAGGAGTGTCAAATTCTCTCTGCCTATACAGACATTTAGTAAAGAAAGTCAGTCATTCACTTCCCCTGTCAATTGTCTTTTTCCCATTTCCTATATTTCTTTACAATTCTATATTTCTTTACAATATGTAAAATTCTACATATTGTGTTTTGGGGAAAAAGTGGAAAATGGGTGTTTTAGCTGGTTTGAATATAATATTAGCAACCTCTATGTTTAAGTTGATGTGGTAACTTGGAAGAAGATGTATTTTTGATTCAAGTTGTACAGCATAATTTTCAAGAGATTTTTTTTTTGTAAAATGCAATAATATATATATTTAGTATTTCTTGAGTTACTAAGTTCCGTTTTTGCATGTAGAACTTAAGTGTCCTAAAATTGAATGTATTTATTTCTTTATCCTTCAATAATTTTTATTTTACACTTATGTGTACAGCCTTATGCAACATTAAGCAGTTCTACAAAATACGGTGTATTCAAGGAATTTATGTCATGATAGTTATGATTTGATATATGGAAATTTTCAATGCAAAATAGTATGTGCTGTTAACATGAGCTTCCATCTTTTCCAAATTCAAAGATGCCTTCAGAAGGTGATGAAATACCAACAAGTGATTATAATGTGGACACACAATCACATGATTTATACTTACATAGATTCAGACTGGAGTAAATAGATAAACAGCATAAACAAAAATTCCCTTTAACATTGTAAAACGATGTTAAACTTTTACATAAAAATTTAATTTATTTTCCTCAAGGCATTATTTATTTTCTATATCACAACCCCCTCCCAATTTCTTCCCCCAATTCTCCCTAAATGTGGAGTTTATCAAACTGATCCAGTGCCCCTGTAATTAATACATTTTTTTTTTAACATTGCACATGGGTTGTTTTATTATAATGCTTTACCGTAAAGTGGGGATGGGTACTCCTGAACCAAGAGGGAATGGACAAGTGCCATTTCAGCTTTTACTGAGATTTTAACTCTGCTTGAATAAATTCTTACTAGATTCTTAGATCACCTCATTCATTAAAACTCTGAAAATTTCTCATCCTTATTTTTTCAATTTCTTTGAACAAATCCTTATGATTTCTTCCTCTGAATTCACTGACTTCACACATTCTATTTCAACAATATAACATGGATTTATTTCCCTCTTGTAGGACAACAGAAATATTTTTCTTCTGAACGTGTCCTTGCAGATATTCAACTGGAGTATAAACAAAATCTAATACATAGTTTATGCTTAGATTAACTCCAAGAAAAGACTTACAACACTTGGACTGATCAATATAGAGCACTATGGATGGACTGATTTGGGAAGTCATCTATGTTTTACAACCACTCTTTAGCACTCTTTTTCTTACCTTCCCTATTCATTGTCAGAAAAAAAGATGCATGATTCCTTTACTTTACTAAATGTTTTTCAACTAACTGTAATCACTAATTTTTCAGTCATAATTAAGCCAATACAATTTCCTTTTTAAAGCTAACCCAGGCATTTTTAAAGTTTGGATTTCTTGCAACAAGAGGTTTTAGTTTCATCTTTTTTGTCCAGATTTTCTGAGGTATAATTGACAAATAAGAATAAATTGTGTAAATTTAAGATTTACAACATGATATTTTGTTCTTTTTTAAAAATATGGAATCTTTTACATATTTGCATGTCATCCTTGAGTAGGGGCCACATTGATCTCTGTATTGTTGCAATTTTAGTCTGTGTGTTGTCAAAGAAACCATGTGACACCTCGACACATGTAGCATCTGAAATGAATACCATAGTAAAGCTAATCAACATATCACCTCACATAGTTATCATTTTTTATTTATTTATTTATTTATTCACTTACTTACTTATCTGTTTATTGCAAGAATATTAAAATGTACTCTTTTAACTTGAGGTCCACTTTTAATTCTGCCCAGATAAGCTTTCATGTACTTCACAAAGAAGGTGTTACAAGGAAGACTTTTATTAGTTTCTTTGTCTCTAGAGAATATTATTATAGACTAAATTCATCAGCCTAGGTATTCACATTGTTTTGTTTCACATGAGTACTGAGGGAAAGCACTGTGACCCTAGAGTTTGTCAGCTGTGTAATGAAAGAAGATTATCATTTTTATTTTTACAAGAGTTTGAAATTTATTTAGTGCTGCTATTTTTCATTCACCATTTCTACTCACTCAGGGGTGCAATCTGTATATAGTCATATAAACCTTATGTTTACGGGTGCTACAGAATTTAGCCAGTTTACTGAGTAGAAGAAGTTTCCAGTCTAAAGTGCAGAAGGAACAAAAAGTCACTCTGGAAATAGTTATACAGTTTCTCCCAAATTAAACATGTGATCTGGCAATTGTATTTCTAGGTGTCTATTCAAAATCATTGAAAATATATGTCTATAAAAACTATGTACAGGAATATTAATAACAGCATTATTTATAATAACCAAAAAGTACAAATAACCCAAATAACCATCTGTTGATTGAAGGCTAAGTAAAATGTGGTATATCCATATAATAAAATAGTTATTAACCATAACAATATATTACTGATTCGTCCCATAGCATTGGTGCAAGTTGAAATATTATGCTTACTGACAGAAATAAGACAGGAAAGCCACATATTTTATGATTGCATGTATATGAAGTATCCAGTGTAAAAATTCCAAAGAGACAGTGGTTGCCAGAGTTTCTTTTTCATATGATGAAAATGTCCTGGAATTAGATATTGTTGCACAATGATGTGAATATACTAAATTCCATTCAAGTATAGACTTTAAAAGAGTGAGTGCTATGGTATGTGAATCTTCTTTTATTTTTGAAAATTGAGGACCAAAGGTGAACATGTATATAGATTAAAACATACTATACCTACCTCTGCTTCTGGCCAAATTGGAATAACAGGTATAGATTTATCATTCCTCTTCAAACAACTAAGAACTAAGAAACTGACAAAATATATGACACAACAATTCTCAAGATGACTGGTTATTAGGCAAAAAGGGCAGTATTTTCTGGGAGAAATAAAACAAGAAAACTTACTCTTTCCACAACTTACTAAGTGGAAAAATATTCCAGAAACAACACAGAGAGGGAAAAGAAAGGCAAAAGCTAGTTAGTGATCTTCCTGAGCTCAGCAGGTGTCAATGGGAGTCTGGAGAAGCCAAATCATCTAGGATTAGGAAGCATCTAAGTAAAAAAAACCTGTTGAATACAAAAATAAACAAATAAATACCCCCCAAAACAAAAAAGAAAACAAAACAAAATCCAGAACTAATAAGGTATTTCAGCACATTTGCAGTTCATTTGCTAGTTCATTATTAAAATATCAACTGTATTTCTCTTCACAAACAATAAAATAAAGAAATTGAAATTAAAATTCAGGATCATCAAAAATATTAAATACTAGGGATAAATTTGACTAAAGATTTGCAAGGCTTGTATGCTCAAATCATCACTGAAAGACATTTAAGAAGCCCCGAATAAGTGGAAAGTTATACGGTTTTTTATGGATTGGAAGGTTCAATATTGCTAAGATGACAATTCTCCCTAAATTGATCTATAAATTCTATGTGATCCCTATCAAAATCTCTACAGGTTTTGCTTTGTTAGAAATTGACAAGATGATTTTAAAGTTCATATATAAATGCAGAGTACCTAGAATAGTAAAATCAACTTTGAAAAAAAGAAGAACAAAGTTGAAAAACTTTTACGGCTAGCATTAAGACTTATTATAAAGCTGCAGTAATCATGCCTGTATCATATTCATGTCAAGATAGAAAAAGGATCAATGGAATAGAGAGACTGGATAAAGTCCCACTTGTATATATTCAATTGATTTTTAGCAAAGATGCAAAGGCAATTCAGTGGAGAAACGAACTTATTTCAACATATTTGCTAGAACAATTGGTTTTCTATGTGCACAAATGCACTATCCATGCCTTGCACCATAAAAAATATTAATTCAAAATTGATCTTAAGCTTAAATGTGATTCATAAAACTGTAAAACTTCTACAAGAAAACTTAGGAGAAAACTTTTTTGACTTTCGTAATGCAATTTTTTTTAGATATACATATACCCATAGAGAACTCCATAAAAAACAAATATCCATTAATTTGATCTCATCAAAATTAGTCAAGACTGCTAAGATAGGAAAAAATAAACCATGACAGAGAGGAAATATCTGCAAATTACATATCTGATTACAGATTTAAACTTAGAATATGTATAGTACTCTTACAGCTCAATATTAAGAAAACAAACAACCTAATAAAAAAGTGGACCAAAGTTCTTTAGACACTTCACCAAAGATGATATTTTATTTTTCATGTGAAGACATAAAAAGACTCAACATCATTAATCATTAGAGAAATGCAAATCAAAACCATTGTGTTGGTACACAAAACTATTAGAATGGTTAAAATAAAAACATTGACCATACTAAGTACTGGTGAGGATATGGTAAAACTTTTAAGTTCTCACAAATAGCCAGTGGGAATGTCTAGCCATATGGCCTTGCCAATCCATTTCTAGGTATTCATGCAAGACAAATAAAAACTTATTTGTATCAAGACACATATACAAACATTTATAGTTATTTTACTTGCAATATCACCAACCTGGAAACAATCCAAATAACAATGAAAAAGTAAAAGTAAGAAGTACATTGTGATATATTCATACAATGGCATATTACTCAGCTATAAAAAGGAATGAACTGCTGATGAATGCAACAACATAAATGAACCTCAAATTCATTATAAGTTAAAGAATCTTGACAAAAAGTATATATTTTAATATTTATTTTTGCAATCCATAATTATATATATTAATCTATACTGATCCAAAGTAAATCAGCAGTTGCCTGGGTGAGAGGAGAGACAGTGGGTCAAAAAGAAAAGATAGAGGAGTTACATTGGGATTATGAGAAAATTCGGAGATGTAAAAAATTATTCACTATTTTGATATGGTGATGTTTTACAAGTGCATACATATGTCAAAATTTTGATATTATTATACACTACAAACTTGTGTAATTAATTGCACATCAATTGTGCTTCAATAAAGCTAACAGATTTTTTTTAATCACACACAAACCACCAATTTTTATATTGTATGTTGTCACAGAGATTAAACCACATTTCAAACTTAGAAAGATTATACCCCAAATAACATAGTCTGATTAAAAAAAAAAAAAAAGATTTATTTGTTCAAACAATTTTGGAACTCTCTGATATTGAAAATTCCCTAAGTAGCAATATCAAGAAGTCATAAATCTATGTAATCTTTCATTAGAAAAACGAAGAGTAAGTTGTCTCTTCTTGCTTCAGAAGCTATAGAAGACACAATCTTGAGCCACACCTTTATTTATTTTTTTTTAACTTTTACTTTTTCTAGGCTTATTGAAATATAAATGACTTAGAGAACTGTGTAAATCTAAGATGTACAGCATAATGATTTGACTCATATTGTGAAGTTATTATCAAAATAAGTTTAGTTAATATCCATCATCTCATGTAGATACAAAAAAGAAAGAAAAAGAAAAAGAAAAAAGTTTCTTTTTTCCTTGTGATAAGAAGTCTTAGGTTCTACTCTCTGGACAACTTTCAACTATACCATACAACAGTGTTAAAATTAACTGTAGTCATAATGTTGTACATCACCTTCTTTGTATTTATTTATCTTATAACTGGAAGTTTGTATAGTCATCCAAATCACTATTCCCCACCCCTTGCCTCTTAGAACCACAAAGCTAATCATTTTTTCTATGTTGGTTTTTGTTATTTGTATTTTTTTTGGATTCCACATATGGTGAGATCATATGATATTTAGCTTTCTCTGTCTGACTTCTGTCACTTAACATAATGCCCTCAAGACCCATCCATGTTGTCACAAATGGTGGGGTTTCCTTCTTAATGGCTGAATATTCCTCTCTGTTTGTGTGCATGTGTATCATAACTTTTCTACAATTTATCTGTTGATGAATACAGGTTTTTTTCCATGTGTAGCCAAATTTTTAATAAGTAATAAGCAATAAGTAATGGGAATTTTATCTTCAAAAACTCAGACCTTGAGACAAATAGTTTTGATAACTATTTAGGGCTATCCAAAAACGAATTTACGCTAATCTCTCTTAAATCAGTATATAATGGTGGTTGTCTTAAACAAAATTATGCTGGAATACAATATCCTATCAAGGAGTGCCATGATTAATACAATAATTGAACACAATGTGTTATTTTAAGGCTATGGTGAATTAGGCTGCCACGATAAAGAATTGAATCTATCTTGGTGACTTTCATAGATGTATAGATATTTATGAGTACTAAATGATAAAATGCAGAAAATTATGTATATATACATGCACACATATGTTTGTATATATACATCTGTGTACATTCTGTGAGCACAGAGAAAAATATGGAGGTATGACTAAGTGTTCAATATTGGTTTCCTGTGGTATGAGTGCTGGAAGGAGAGGCACTAGGAAAAAAATGAAACAGGCTAAAAAAAACATGTGTTGTCATTAGATCACATTAATATATTTGTGTAATTTTTAATATATTGAAATGAGCAATTGGCTTATTATTTTAGCCCTCTCTTAACCCAAATGATTTAATTCTATTGCATATATATATAGAGAGATATATAGATATATAGGATGTATTTAAATTAAACCATATGAAAATGTTAAAACTCAACTCTTTAGGAACTCAGAAAGGGCAATTCCATATCATTAAACCTGAAATTGTGGTTATTCATGCAGGTTTTCTTTTTTTTCTTTGCATATTTTCTTAATTACCCTAAGTCCTACACAAAATTGATCTAGATCCTCTACATATGAGATTATTAGAGAAAAAAGGTATTCATCTATTTTAATATTAAACATTATTGGGTAATTCCTTTCTAATAACTTGGCAAATTATTGTCCAAGTGAACTCTCCAGGTATAGGATACATAATATTATGAATAAAAATATAAAATAAAAACTAAAGGGGTACCTGGGTGGCTCAGTGGGTTAAAGCCTCTGCTTTCGGCTCAGGTCCTAATCCCAGGGTCCTGGGATCAAGCTCTGCATCAGGCTTTCTGCTCAGTGGGGAGCCTGCTTCCCCCCTTTCTCTCTCTGTCTGCCTCTGCCTACTTGTGATCTCTGCCTGTCAAATAAAAAAATAAAATCTTTAAAAAAAAAAAAACTAAATGCATAGTTGACGTGGGGAAAAAATAAAGAACATCGTTGGGGTAGGGGGATTAAACTGAAGAATCCAGGAACAAGACAATCACTGGTGTCCTCAGAGACCTCTGGGGATATCTGCTAACTTAGATCTTTCATTAAAATGGGTGAAAGTGACAGGATATGAAACCTAAGTAACAAGCAAGATGGAAGATCTGATCCGGCATTCTCTCTACAAAGTCAAAGAAATGAAATGTCCTTGAGGGGAATAGAGGATTACTTGACTTTCTCAAGCTGGGCTATGGATAGAGAACAGACAAAGGGAAGAAAAACATCTCAGAAAATTTATAACCATAGTATTCAAATGAAGTTGGAAAAATTTCATACCACATTTGCCACAGAATGAACAAATGGGAGAATTGGGAGAATCAGATCCTCAAAACTCACATAATTAGTAAATATTAAATAGAAGATATAAACTAATATTTTAATAGGCTTAAAATTATAAATGATAATGGCAAAACTATAAAAAGGTAACTAGAGGAAAAAGGGACTACCCAAAAATGAAAAAAATATAACTTTTAGATATAAAGAGAGAGTGATGAAAGACATGGATCCTCAGATATCACAATAAATTCCAATCATAGCCTATGACATTGCAGAGCAATAATGATAAAGAGAAATTCGTAGAAGTATCCAACACATAATCACATTATACCAAAGAATTATGCTGGCAGAAGAATTTATAAGAAAACTTAAAAAAGCCATTGACAGTAGAATAAGATCTTCAAAATACTATGATAAAATTATCACTTATCAAAAAATATATGCTAAGTAATTCTGTTTAAAGAATGAGAATGAAAAAACTATATTTTTCAAAACTTAAAAATCTTAGAATGTTCTACAATTAAAACTTTACTAAGGGGTGGCTGGTGGCTCAGTGGGTTAAAGCTTTTGCCTTCAGCTTGGGTCATGATCCCAAGGTTCTGGGATCAAGCCCCACCTCGGGCTCTCTGCTCAGTGGAGAGCCTGCTTCCTCCTCTCTCTGCCTGACTCTCTGCCTGCTTGTGATCTCTGTCTGTTAAATTAATAAATAAAATCTTTAAAAAAAAAGAAAACTTTACTAAAAGAATTTTTGAAAAATTGTCAAAAAGAAGAATGATACTGATCACACAAAAAAATAAACTCTGAGAGACATAAAGGTAAAAATTAGTCTAAATATATTATCAGATGTCACAGTGGTGAAAATGGCAAATCTTTCCAGAGTCAAACCTTTTCAGCCTTAATAAAAAATAATCCAATTTTTAAGATATTTATAGGTAAAATCCATTTAATATAATTAGACAAAAAATTTGAAAGTAAATTTATGAAAAAAATGTTAGGCAAATATAAACTGAAATGAAAGTGTATAGCAATATCAAGAGAAGAAATAAATACAAAGACATAAATTAAAATCAGAGAAAAAGAATGCTTACATATTGATGAAAAGGTCTCATTCACCATTATGACACAGTAAGACAAATTTATAATAAATATATAAATTTTATATATATAAACGGAATATATATCTTATCTCTAAGAATAAATCTTAATGGGAAATATAGCATATTTAGAAATGAATATTAAGGGGCACCTGGGTGGCTCAGTGAGTTAAAGCCTCTGCCTTCAGCTCAGGTCATGATCCCAGGGTCCTGGGATCGAGCCCCGCATTGGGCTGCTCAGTGGGGAGCCTGGCTCTCTATCTGCTTGTGATCTGTCAAATAAATAAATAAATAAATAAAATCTTTAAAAAAAAAAAGAAATGAATAATAAGAAAAACTTATCAAATACTTAAGACAAAGCTAAAGAATAAATAAAAAGGAAATACATATAGCTTTAAATGTTCCATTTATAATAGAAAAATTAATGTGAATGAGCTAAGCACCCAAATTAAGAAATGAACAAGAGGAGAAATAAAAGAAGAATATGAGTACAATATATATGAGTAAATGTTAATAGTTTAGAACATAAGGATACAATCATGAGAACAATTTACATTTATAATGTTGTTTCAAAAAGAAACAGGAGCCATGAAGCATTTGAGATCCATTCAAGTAATAAAATCACTAATTTATAATTTTACACAGGATAAATTTTGATCCAGATTTAAATTTGTGAGTGACTTACAATGTACCGTCAAAGTAATACACAATTCTAAACAACAATCAAATGTAGAGGGAAAAAAAGTAACAATCTTACAAATATAAATTGGAAAATTCTTAAAATAATGAAAATTAACAATTCAATCAATATCAGAAAACAAAATATGACACATTTGGGAGTACTCTGAGTACATGATGTAGGTTTTAAAATAAGTACAATTAAAAAAAATGTATGCATGCAGTTTAACATAAGCTTGCTTTGAAAAATGAAAAGAAGAAGGATGATCATTAGATGCAGAAAATCACTTGATGAAATTCAGCATTATTTTATTATTAAAATATACCTCTTAACAAGGAATTACTTGCAGGGTACATATCTACCAAAGATCTACAAGTAACAAATTTAATTATAAAATACTAAAAATACTCACTTTAAAGTCCAGAAGATGACAGGATGCCTAGCCTCATTATTTCTACTCTCCCTTACTTCGAACCCCTAGGGCACTGTTGTGAGGCCCTTGCATAACTTGTAGCCTAAGCAGAAAATGTGCAGCTGGAGAGCAGCTAATACCTAAGAGCAATGAGCAGGATGGAGGTCAGCTTTGATTCTAAGTTATGGTTTTCCAAATTTGCTAGTTTGAGAAGTCAATTTATCTCTTCCTTGGCCACATAAGAAAAGGGTGAAGAGACTGGCCTAAAATCAATTTAGGGATACATTCTTACTCATAGAAACTGAAAGTGAGAGGAAAATGTACCTTGACTCAAAAAGCATATAAAGAGACTAGAGACTAGACTCCTGGTCACATTCTTTTTTTTTTTTTTTTTTTTTAAGATTTTATTTATTTATTTGCCAGAGAGAGAGAGAGAGGGAGAGAGCATGAGCAAGCGAGCACAGGCAGACAGAGTGGCAGCAGTGGCAGAGGGAGAAGCAGGCTCCCTGCAGAGCAACGAGCCAGATGTGGGACTCGATCCCAGGACACTGGGATCATGACCTGAGCCAAAGGCAGCTGCTTAACCAACTGAGCCACCCAGGCGTCCCTCCTGGTCACATTCTTGAACTGACTATGCTTTTCTTATTTTTAATCTGGAACAAAATTAATTAGAGAAACATTGTTCTGGAAATCAGGAAATCACATTTTAATAATTATTTATCAAAGCATGCTAAAATG
The DNA here is from genome assembly GCF_009829155.1 of Mustela erminea. NCBI lineage: Eukaryota > Metazoa > Chordata > Mammalia > Carnivora > Mustelidae > Mustela > Mustela erminea. The sequence continues at coordinate 50,741,304 of NC_045628.1, read as the reverse complement.
TATCACCATTATGATTTTTAGACAGTACTCACAGTTCAATAGAAGACGTACTGATGCCCACTTGATTTACTGGAGAATATAAACCTAGATAGAAAGGCTGATAAGTGAAATGTAAAATTATACCAGCATAGATTATTATTATAATTCTTGCCTACATTGATAGGACCTCAGACGTTTTAAGGTATCTTTTCAGGACTGAGCATGTCTTTTCTATTTCTTTCTTTCCTTTCCTCCTTTTCTTTCCCTTTCTTCTTTTCTTTTCTGTTTTCTTTTCTTTTCTTTACACAAGATAAAATTCTGCATAGATCTGTGGCCAATTAGATCATAACAGGACCCAAATCTATATCCAGGGAGACCAGATACTACCCAAGATTCACATAGTAGCCAACATTTTTTTCTCTTTTTGAAGAGCTATTCATTTCAGAAATAAGGTTAATGGAGTCCAGCAATTTTAGATTTAGCCTCCCATGTATTTTTGAGACTAAGAAAACATGAAAGAAGGCATAGACTTTAATCTTCTCTGTCACCATGTATGCATCCAGATTCTACAAGTAATTAACCCTCAATACTCTTAATTTCATGTAATAATTTATAACTAGATCACTTCATATATTAATTAATATATTTTTAAAAATCTATGGATAGAAATATTAAATCAAATTTCACCTTACTAGTCCAGCTGAAGGGATGACTAACAATTGGAAAAGATGGGCTAGTTAGTTGAGCCAGGCTATATGCAGAAAAAAAAAATATACTCAAGCCTCCATTTAATACTTAGTTATATTCTAGATACTGCTCAGGAAGGACCACCATATTGTATAACTCTATAGGGACTAATTCCAATAATATATATGTGCCATGGAGTTATGCAACATGGCAGCTTCAGCAAAGTTTTCACACAATTTGTACATTTTTAAAATTTTACTTTAATTGCAATATAGTTAATATACAGTGTTGTATTAGCTTCTGGGGTATAAGATCGTGATTTAACAGTTCCATACATAACCCAGTGGTTGTCACAGCAAGTGCACTCCTTAATCCCCGTCACCTATTTCACCCATTACCCCACCCTAACTTATGCATTTTCAATGGATGAATTACTAATTACTAAAAGTAAATCTCAGCAAAATTTGGAGCCAGGAACCAATGTCACCCAAAATATAGGACATAAAAGTCCTGGAAACATGACTCAAGTGTAAGGACTGAAGATAAGTTGCAGAGTGCCAATGAAGTTCTTTGGTAGAGAGTTCATAAGGTCCAGAGAAGCTGGTCCACTTGATAAGGTCAGTATTATTAGGAGAACAATAAAGAAAAGGATACCAAACTGTGTGTTTTCAGCTTATTGACTTTAAGTTGGCACATGTAGGTTCATGTGTCATATACCATAGGGAAATAAAATTACTGCAAAAGGAGCTGTTGAACTTGATTTTATAGTGAACTGTGGATGTGATAATGGTATGTGTTCTGCATATAGAGTTGGAGCTATTTCACCTATAAGCTAAAGTAATAATATTTTTAAAATATATTATTATATACGGAAAGACTAGTCTTTGAAAAAGAAGACTCTGCTTACAATTATTTAAGGGTGTTGGTGTTAAATAGAGAGTCTCTAATTTAAGATGAAATTCAAGATGAGAATTATATAATCACTAGAGGAAATTCACCTAGCTATTATATTAGAAGGTCAGAGTGAGAAGAAATGATACGATGGACTAACATCAGCTTTTAAAATCAGAAAATGGATGCTTCAAGTGTAGCCAATACGTGCTTAGAGAACATGCACAAGTTGGAAGGGGAGGAGGAGAATGTCTACAGCAGTGAGTATGAAGTCAGTATCCAACTGTTGAAGAGCTAAAAACATATGCTGTGAATAAAGACAGAGAGGAACCTTTTTCTCAGAGAAGACTGGATGATTTTTTTTTTTTTTTCCCCCCCGGAATGAAGTGTGGTGCTGCTTAGAGGCATAGAATATGGCCTGAAGACATATATCTAAGAATAGACCAGTAAGCAATTCTTGCTATAAGTGATCATCATAGAAATTGGGATAATATGCTGATATGTTTTACCCTAGATGTCAAAATAATTTCCTTAATAATCAGAAAATAATAGTATTTTGTATGTGTTTAAAGCTATCGTTTACCAAACAGTTTTCCAGTCATTTGTTTGGAGAGATTTTTTTTTTTTTTTTTTTTTTTTTTTTTTTTTTTTTTTTAGCAGGCCATCCCTAGATACCGGGTGCAGTGGCAGGCCTAAAAATGTGAACATCAAAAATTTTTTAAAGCTAAGTTTACTAGTTGAAAATAAAAGGGGGTAGGGATCCAGACGTTTGGGCAAATTCTTTATGCTAAAGCTTTTCCTTGAATAGCTGATCCAGTCCAAGGATCAACTTAAAGAAGTTTTTCTCCCTCCAGTTACTAAAGGGAAGGGGAGATTCAGCAGTCTAAAGAATTGAATTGTGGTTAGCAGAGGTTTCACTAAAAGGAAAATAAGGAAAAAAGAACAGTGTGATCATCATCATCATTAAGAGACGGGCTCAAGTCTAAGTGCTATGCCTATGACAGGGCCTCTTGAACTCTTACTTGTCTTGACTATTCAGGGCTGTTAAGAGCCTGCAAAGGGCTATAATCGGTTTTATTTATTTACTTATTTATTTTATTTTTGTTGTTGTTGTTTTTCTTTTGAATTGATAATGTGCTCTTTGTCCTGGTGAAAAAGGCAGGAGACTGGAAGACAATAGAGCTTGAGTCATTCCAGAAAACTGAGTATTTAAGTATGCAGGCTGGTTAAAGAATAAATAAAAGTCTCAACAGTTCCTTAGTGGTAGTTAAAATTTTACAAACATTCATTTGCTAGAACAGAGGGGAAGCAAAGTGACCCCATGATAAATAATTGACAAGACTGGACAGTTTCTAGGGCGCCCTCTCAAGATCCTTGCTATCTGGTCTTCATGGCCACGTTTATCCCCCTTCCCTTAGGTGAGTGAGGACCAGGGACATGTTGCTAAGTAAATATAGCTAGGGTGATGGAAGGTCACTCCCTTGATCATTCTATTTTATATAAGATTGTGTCTTTCTACTCACTTGTCTAGAGACTCTCCTTGTGGCCTTAATGAAGTTTGTGGTCAGGCTGGGGAATTCCACATGGCAAGGAATTAACTATGGGTGGTCTCTAGAAATTCTGGACATCCTCTAAGGGCTGAGGGTACTCCTTCCACTTCCAATCAGCAAAAATTAATGCTATCAGTCTTGCAACTACAAGGCAATGAATTCTGCCCAACAACCAGAAGTTCCTTTTAAGCAGATCCTTTTCTAGTGGAGCCTACAGATGAGAACCCAACCTTAGATCACTTTGACTACAGCCTATGAGACTCTAAGGACAGGAACCAGCTAAGCAATTCTCAAACTCCTGATGCACAGCCACTGATTGTTAATAAATGCATGTTGTTTTTAAATTGCTAAATTTGCGGTAATCTGTTAAAAGGCAATTGGTAACTACGTATCTCTGAAAGCAACTATTGAGAAAAACCCAATAGTATAAAAAGTAACTGCTCAGAAATGTCCAATAGGAATCAGAAAGATTGCTTCTACATCCCATGGTAATTTATTTATAATTTACTGGGAAGTACAATTGTTTCCACTTGGGTAGAATGACCCCTTTGAATATCCCTAAAGATTTACAGTTTTAATAATAAAGGTGAAGACTAACTCTTCTGCAGTGACCAAAGAGAGAATATGCCTTACCTTTCTCACTTTGAATTTTATAGAAGATGGTACAAACTGATTTCTGAGCCATTCACTGTGGCAATGGTAAAGATATGGAAACTTTTATTTTCCTTTCTGTCTGCAAAGGCTCACCTCCAGAAACTCATTTGAGGGGTTGTCAGCTTGGTTAATCTATCCTGTCCACAGCCCATTTCTGAGAAGACATTATCTAACTGAGAAAAGATTTCCAAGTTCTTTCTGGATAAAATCTCAAAGTTTGGAGTTAATAGTTGCCATTTGCTATGGCAAAGAAGCGTCTGACATAGACAGACACACTGTCTCCTTAAACTGCATTTTATCTAGCTTTATAGGAAATGCTTTATGTTTAGCTCTTAAATAATTCTATATAACTTGTAATGGAAAGTTTTCCCAACTCTGTTAATTATTTTATCAATTCCCTAAAAAATGGATCAAATACCATTAAAAAGGTAATGATTTGTCATAAATTACCTTGCCTACCTAACCCAACCTTCTCAGTTTCCTCCACTGCAGAGTATTGTTTTTAAAACGGACTGTGCTTTGTATGCTTTATTCACAATAGCAATTCCAGGTGCATATGAAGATAAAGGTGACTAATTAGGTTGCTGCTTATTCTCAAGGAAGTAATTAGGCATCATTAGGGTATTATTTTTTAAATTAGGGCTTGCTTTCATGTGGAATTTATATAGTGCTCTGTCTTTGTAGAAACAGTCTTGAAACTCATTCATTTGTTCAAAAAGAAAAATTAAATGTCATTATTAAGATCTACCTTTCTGAAAACATAGCCAACAGCAATTTGGTCGAAAATTTGTCAGCTTTGCACAAAAGGCAGTTTGAACATTAACAATCAGTCTTTTGGGGTGATTGTTATCTGCACATAGAGGTGTGAATTTTAAAAACCACAACATCATCATCCTTATAATCAGTATCAACAACAATTTCCTACTGTTTGCAAGTTGCTGGAGGTATCAAAGGCACTAAGATGCACAACCTAAGCTCCAGGAACACACCTAGTTTTTCTTTGTTGGGTGGTTTCAGGCAACATTTGAAAAATTTGTTTTATGAGGGACATCTGACCACACTGACCCTGGTGCTTGTTTACAGATACAGAAATATCCTTAAGAGGAGCTTAGTTATGCGGCCACTTACAGGGTGATGTGAGCGGCATTGGCATCCTTAAATCTTGTTGCAAAATATCACATCCCAACTTACCAAGGTGCCTGATATTTCAACATTGACTTCTGAAATTTCTCATTCTTCCCAGAGTCCTAATGAAATGTGTTCGTATTCGAGACAGTTTCTTTTTTCTTTTTTTTCTTTTACCAGTTTCTTTCTTTAAATGTGTGATTTTAGGTAAGAGATCCCTTCTTAACATCTTGATTTCTTCATCTGTACAATGGGATGTTATGTTCCTTAACTCAGATTTTTGGGTGAAGTTTGAATTAATTTATTCACAGGTAGCACTCAGACCCGTGCCTAGCAAATAATAAGTACCTAAGAAATGTAACCTATTGTTATTTTCATGTTGCTATTATTATTACAGTAGTTTGACATGTCCTAGATATTTGGATATGCTGAGGATATAAAATTAGTAGATATATTGTTCATGATCTAAACACATACATAAGAATTAAAAATAAAATGAGTTACTTATTTCATATCATAACCTCATTCATAAATTCGCATTCACTCACTAAATTCCTTCCTTACCTTAATTCCAGCTAATAGTATTAATTTCGATTTTCTTGAGAAGTAAAAAATTATCAGGAGGGAACATCCACTGATGCTGGCTACCAAACGTACTGGCTTTCAGTATTACAGACTCATTCTGCTCTTTCTCTTTTACTGTTGATGAAATGTTCAAGCTTCTATCTAAAAGCAGTATCCTCACTGTGGTATAGGATTCTGGGTCTTCACACCTACCCCTCAGTTCCTTCCTAATCACTACTTTGTTCACATCATCATTTCTTTGTTAAAAGAACTATTACCATCAGGGTGAAGCTGCCATCTTTTATATATGTCACCCTTCTTAAAAAGGTGACATATTAATCACCTTAGACACCTTAAAAAAGTGATCTGCTTTCACTTAGCAGCTACCACATCCTTTCTTTGTTCCTTTTTTGGCATCAAAATTCCACCTCAAAATACTCATTTACACTCCCCACCTCCAAGTCCTTTTATCTAATTCTCTCTGCTGCCCACTTCATCAAGCTTTAGAATGCCTGGGTTTACCAAAACTTCTATCACAGGCACTTTATAAATTCAAGCTTAAATTCTGAATATATACATATTTAAGATACAATGTATCTCATATATTACTATATTATAAAATTACATATTATATATTACTTGACCTACTAGCGGTATTTGAAAAAGTTAGCTAAGCCATCCTCTTTGTTACACTTACTCCCCTTGTCTTCCAGGATGCCAGTCTCTTGGTTTTCTTCCTACTTCACCATTCATTCCTTCTCAGTGCTCATTTTCTTGGTGGTGTAATTTTGTTTACATAGATCTCAATAAAATCCATATCATAATGACTAATATATCAAAACGCTGACTTGAGAGCTCCATTTTGATGTCTTATACACATTTTATGTCCTAAACTGATACTTTTTTTCATGAAACCTGTTCCAACAATAGCCTTCCCCACCTCAGTTGAGGGTGACTATACACTTCCATTAACTGAAATTTAAGGTTTATTCTATAGTAAAAAGAAGCAAGGTACTATCAGTGTTTATTATGATTATTAAAGTATAATTAACATACACTCTTAGATTAGTTTCATATGTACAATACAATGACTCAACAATTCCATACATTTCTCAGTGCTCATCACCTCTTAATCCCTTTTATCTATCTTGCCATGCCTCTACCCAGCTTCCCTCTCGATATATCAGTCTATTTTTTGTCTTTTTATCCTTTGTTTGTTAATTTGCTTTCTTTCTTAAATTCCACATGAGTGAAATCATATATTTGTCTTTCTCTGATTGACTTATTTCACTTAGCATTATAGTCTCTATGTCCTTTATATTGTTGCAAATGTCAAGATTTCATTCTTTTTTGTGGCTGAATAATATTCCTGTGTTTGTGTGAGTGTGTGTGTGTGTGTGTGTGTGTGTGTGTTGCTTTTTCTTTATCCATTCATCTGTGGATGGAGTCTTGGTTTGCTTCCATATCTTGACTATTGTAAATAATTCTGCACTAAACATAGGAGTGCATGTATCTTTTCAAATTAGTATTTTTGTTTTCTCTAGGTAAATATCCACCAGTAAGTTTACTGAATCATATGGTAATACTATTTTTCATTTCTTGAGGAAACTCCATACTGTTTTCCATAGTTGCTGCACCAATTTGCATTCCCACCAACAGTGTATGAGGTTTCCTTTTTCTTCACACCCTCGCCAACTCTTCTCGTTTCTTATGTTTATGATTCCAACCATTCTGACAGGTGTAGAGTGACATCTCATTGTGGTTTTAATTTGCATATTCCTGATGATTAGTAATGTTTAGCAATTTTTCATGTGCCTATCAGCTATCTGTGTGGCTTCTTTGGAAAAATGTCTATTCGGGCCCTTAGCACAATTTTAATCAGATTATTTGTGTTTTTGGTTTTGAGTTGTATAAGTTCATTGTACATTTTGGGTATTTATTCCTTATTGTATACATCATTTGCAAATATCATTTCTCATTCAGTAGGTTGCTTTTTTGTTTTCTTGATGGTTTTCTTCACTGTACAAAAGCGTTTTATTTTTATATAGTCCCAGTAGTTTATTCTTGCCTGAGGAGAGATATCTAAATATATATGTATTTCTACAGCCAATGTCAAAGAAGTTGCTATGTTTTCTTCAAGGAGTTTTATGGTTTAAATTCTGTTTTTGATGCTTAGCTGGAACTGAGAGTCATTATCTGTAAAATAACTACATTTAACATAAAAAAACCTAAGCCCAGAGTTGTGAAAATTAAATTAATTAAGTGTTACTATAATGACTAGCTTCTGTGAAGAGTCACTCTTTATTGTCTGTGTAACTTTTGGCTACTAATTTAATAACACTGTGCCTTAGATTTTCATCTATAAAATGGGTTGATAGTAATAGCTATTCTTTTTTTTTCCATTTATTTATTTTCAGCATAACAGTATCATTATTTTTTCACCACACCCAGTGCTCCATGCAATCCGTGCCCTCTATAATACCCACCACCTGGTACCCCGACCTCCCACTCCCCCGCCACTTCAAACACCTCAGATTGTTTTTCCTCAAGAAATTAAAAATAGAACTTCCCTATGACCCTGCCATTTCACTCCTGGGTATTTACCCCAAAGATACAGATGTCGTGAAAAGAAGGGCCATCTGTACCCCAATCTTTATAGCAGCAATGGCCACGGTTGCCAAACTGTGGAAAGAACCAAGATGCCCTTCAACGGACAAATGGATAAGGAAGATGTAGTCCATATACACTATGGAGTATTGTGCCTCCATCAGAAAGGACGAATACCCAACTTTTGTAGCAACATGGACGGGACTGGAAAAGATTATGCTGAGTGAAATAAGTCAAGCAGAGAGAGTCAATTATCATATGGTATCACTTATTTGTGGAGCATAACAAAAAGCATGGAGGACATGGGGAGTTAGAGAGAAGGGGGTTGGGGTAAATTGGAAGGGGAAGTGAATCATGAGAGTAATAGCTATTCTGACAAAAATCATAGTGCTCACGTAAAAAAAAAAAAATCACGTATGTATGTATACAAAAGGATGTAGAGTAAGAGGAGAAATAGGATTGATGAAGAAACCAAAGAGGCCACAAGAGTTTCAGGAGTGGTCAAAGAGGGGTTCCAGACCAGGATATGTGTTTGGGATAGTAACAACAGTTGACACCCCATCTATGTAACTATGTACTACCAAAGTTGATACTGCAAGTAAAGTAGTTTCTGGACAAAAACATAGACTATGTTATTTATCACCTTAGCAGCTGGGAGTAGATAGCAAAGAAACTAGTATCAGAGGTTCAAAGGAAGGTAATCGTGTTATGCATTTATGATTTGGTTAAACTATCATTTGAAACTATAGGAAAGGGAGCTTTTGTGACTAAAGAACTTGTTGCTATAGGAGAGGAGGTGGGAATCAAAGTGTTATTAGTTTGTGATATTTCTTGTTTTAAAGATTTATTTATTTATTTTAGAGAGAGAGTGTGTGTGTAAAAGTGGGGGGAGGGACAGAGGGAAAGGGAGGGAGACTTTCAAGAAGACTGCCCACTGAGAATGGAAACTGATGCAGGGCTCAATCCCAGAACCAGAGATCTTGACCTGAGCTGAAACCAAGAGTCAGCCGCTTACCTGACTGAGCGATCCAGGCACCCCTAGTATGTACTAGTTCTAACTGCCTGTGTTTGTCAGGTGTTATAAGAAAGAAATGAGCATGGATCAGAATCTATTATGCTAAGTGAAATAAGTCAGTCAGAGAAAGATAAATACCCTATTCACTCAGATGTGGGATTTAAGAAATAAAACAAGTGAAAAGAGGGAAAAAAAAAAAAAAGACAAACAAAAGACCACCAGACTCTTAGCTGTAGAGGATAAACTGATGGTTCCAAGAGGGAAGGTGAGTGGGGGAATGGAAAAAGTAGGTGAAGGGGGTGAAGGGTACACTTACCATGATAAGCACTGAGTAATGTATAGAATTGTTGAGTGACTATCTGATACACCTGAACTAACATATGCTGTATGCTAATTATACTGGAATTAGGATGAAAAAGGGAGAGAAAGAAGAAGGGAAGAAGGAAGGGAGGAAGGAAGAAAGGAAGGGAGGGAGGGAAGAAGAAATGGGTTACTTAGCCAGCATGATAAAAAGATAAAGTATAGGTTCCAGAAATGTGGAGATTTGCAGTGCTGAGATTCTAATTGATTAGAGAACCTAAGCATTAGGAGTTGAAGTGGAATAACGTTTAAATAATAACAAATTTAAATAACACTATGGTACAGATCAGATTAAGGATCTGGTTTTAATGCTTTTGTTTAAAAAAAGGTCAATTGATAAAGAGAATGAAGGTAAAGATTCACTTATATTAGTCTTTCATTGTAGTCTTCTGGAATGATTGAAACTGGAAAAATTGGAAAACTGACTCCACACAGAGACCTGTGTTCATTGTACTGTCAAAAGACTACAATCCTGGCTAAAATAATCCTTTGTTTCTTTTTACTTCAAGCAAGAAAAGTGATAATAAATATGCATAGCCCCCAAGAGAGGCATGGTTATGAATCATGGAATTAATTAGAATCAAATAGAGTGGTGTTTACCAAACCACATCCATATGGGGCCCTCTTTTCCCTATCCCTCATTTATGGGGTCTATGAGAATAGCTTTTACCAAAAAGATGCAGGCCCAAGTAACATGTCACTTCGGCTGCAATGAATGGACACTAGGAGCTATGACAGTCTTGGATTTGAGTTGAGTGTGAAGAGCAGAACTCTTTCTATACATCTCCAGCCTGGAATTCACTTTGGATTCACTTTAGATATGGACCATAAGAGAGAAAAAAAAAACCTTTTTTGTATCAAGAATCTGAGATTTGGTGATTAATTTGTTATGGCATAATCTAACATACATAAAAATATACCTATGTCAGAGGGTTATATGAGAAGTGAATGAATAAATAAATATAAAGCAATTACCTGGCTAATTGAAATAGGATATAAATGCTAGTAAGTAAAAGAAGTAAAAGAAGAGGTAAGTAAATATTTCTAGAAGGAAAAAGAACAGAGATGGCATTATAAGTAAAATTAGCAACTGTCTGATCATAAATTTTAACATGAATACTGATCTCAAGCTGCAAAAATGCTGAAGCTACAGTATTTTTCTAGAGTTTATTAAGTATAGAAATTAAACAAAGAAACCCCAGCATGATCTGGGATGAAAAACTCTGTATTTCCCTATGTCTAATTAGTAGTATTAAAAATAAAAAGCTTTAAACAAATGTACAATGTATACAACAGAAAACATATATTGAGTTTTATGTATAATGATAGACAGCAGTAATCCCTCCCCTTCCATTTGTATAGGGTTCTTTTTAAAGATTTTATTTTATCAGAGGGAGTGGCAGGCAGAGGGAGAAGCAGGCTCCCTGCTGAGCAGAACCCCAAGATCATGACCTGCGCTGAAGATAGAGCTTAACCGACTGAGCCAACCAGGCATCCCTCCATTTGTTTTACCCTAATACTACTGCTCTCGGTACAAAGCAAGCCAATTATGAACCATATATATTGAGTACTCAAAGGAGAAATAGTGTGCAATAAAGACATTTTTAACTATAATGGGTCATTCATCCTTTTTACCCTTACTTCTACTATTTGGGACCCAAAATACACACTTCCTAAAATATCTTGTCCAGCAATATCTTCCATACAGAAAACCATAACTGGTTGATTATCCAGTAAGAATGAACTCATTCCAAATTCAGGGAGACACTTCTTCAGCTCAAGCTTATACCTTACATGTCATAGGCTCCAACGCCTGGATTTCATTTTCTCATAGGTAGGTGCATCATCAACATTTCTCAGTTATGACAATATTGGTAGCCAGCCTCCTTTCAAATTTATAAGTAAAAACTGGTGCTAAAAATAGAACAAATAATAATAGCACATACACGTGCATTTTTGGTATGTTTGTGGGTGTTCATATACAAAATTGTTGGAACTATCCTTTAGAAAACATTTGTCTTTGTAAAATTGAATTAGCACACCTTATGGCATTAAGCATTTGAACATGTTATAAATACCACTTGATGACAAAGTTTAGGCAACAAGTAATTTAGCAAAAGAATGCTGGAAAGGCATATATTAAGTAAACCAATTACAAACACACAAATACAGACCCACACCAACTATTTTAGAGTATGGATTTGATGAGAGATGGATAATTTATTACTTATTAAATGAAGATTTAGAATAAACATAGATACTTGTATAGTGTCAACAAGGGGAAAAAAACAGAACTTTAAAATGGAAAATAAAGATCTTTCCAAAAAGATTATATCAAAATATACTCATGAATTCTTTCCAGAAGATCTTATTAACATAGCCAAATGTAATCAAAGGATGTACATTTTAGTGATTGCGTTACACTTAAAAACTGATACAAAGGATTACATTAAAACCAAGGGGGCCATTTAGGAATTTACCAGTATGTGTTTACTTTTTAATGTTTGTGACTCAAACATAAAGTAGGTGGAACCATAAGCCCTGAGATCATAATGGCTGTGTAACCCAAGAAAAATCACTTTATCTTTTTGAGTTTTTCTTAAATATTTGTAAAACGATGGGGAAAACACCCAAATCCACTAGTCGTACCTTGCAAGATATTATAAAATGTAGTGAAAGTACTTTATGCTCTAACTCAAAATGTACATATTATTTACTATCCTTACAATTATTATGACTGTGTCTGTGACTATTATTTAATGTCTTTTGTATTTTAATTATACTTGTCTATAAATAGGACATAAAGGATCCTTGTCTAACATCTTATTTTACTATTGTATATACAATTGAAGGTTGTACTTGTATGTTTGGAATCTATTGCTTGGTGAAATTAATCTTGTTTTGTTTCATGGTTGGATATATATATAACTATAAAAATGTCTTACTTCTGCTTGAGAAGTTAATTTGCCACTATAGTTTTTCTGCTTTCTCTAGGTACTCAATGGTAGATGTCATTATTCCTTAAGATTTATTTATTTATTTGAAAGAGAGAGAGAGCGAGCAAACGAGCAGTGGAGGAGCATAGAAAGAGGGAGAGAGAGAATCTCCAGATGACTCCCTGCTGAGTATGGAGCCTGACATGGAGCTTGATCTTAGGACTTACACATTGCATTGTTATAGTTCTCCCCACTATCTGCTTTTTAAAAATTTTCTCTTACAGTGACTTCTTACACATGTCCACTTGCCCTCTATAATTTTATTTGCATATAATTTATATATCTCTCTTGAAAATTGTATATTCTTTCCTGACCTATAGCCATAGTTGTAGGTCTTTATTACATCATAGATACTTTATTTTGATGGTCTTGATTGATTTTTCTGTCCTCTGTCTCTACTCCTCCAGTAGAAGAACTGTCTGATACACTTTTCCTAAAAACAAAGACAATCTATATATTAGATTCTTCAGAAAAATAGAACAAATATATAATAAATGTGTCTGTAATCTATTATAAGGAATTATGATATCATATTATTGTACTATATTATAGGGAATTAGCTCAATGATTATGGAGGCTGAGAAGCCCCATGATCTCCTGTCTGCAAGCTAGAGAACCAAGAAAGCTGATGCTCTGTTCTGAGTATTGGAAGACCAATGGTGTAAGTTCCATTTGAAGGCAGAAGACCAGTGTCCCAGCTCAATTAGTCAGGCAAGGGGACTAAATTGTTCCTTCCACCATCTTTTTGTTTTATTCAGGTCTTAAATGGATAGGGTGATACTCACCTGCATTGAGAAGGGCAATTTGCTTTACTCAGTCCACTAATTTAAGTGTTAACCTCATGCCTCCAGACACACCCAGAAATAATTTTTAATCCTGGTACCTTGTGTCCCCGTCAAGTAAACACATAAAATCAACCATCACAATCCTTTTACCTCCCTGCTCAAGTGCTTTGTTGTTTTAAATATTGAGTTGATCATTTTCATTTGAGAGTAAACTGCTAGCCATTTTTTAGAATATCAGGGGTGTGGGGGCTCCATACTTGAACTTTATTTTCCCTAAAGACCTAAGAAAATTGAAATGTCAATGTTAAGGAGGCAATAACATGCATTTAAAAATGCATAATGAATACTTTTCACAAACTTGTTTAGATTCTAGGACTCAGGTGGCCTTTGCAGCATCTATCATGATCAAGGATGTGTGTAGAATAGGAACTATTTAGACCATTTATCAATATCCATAATAAAGTAGAGTGAGAAAGAGGAGAACAAGGGGAAAATAAGGGGAGGACAAAGTAGAAGGGAGGAAAGGAATGTAAGGGATAAAGGAAAGAAGGAAGGAGAAAACAAAACAAAACAAGCATTCTATTGGTTGAGCCCAAGTACAGAGAGCTCCATTATCTCTTTATCATAGACCAGCTAATAAAGTCTGACCCAATTCTGCCTAGAGGTTATCAGCATACTGAGAAATTATTGTTAAATAATGTTTATTGAATATTATGAAGCATTAAAAATAATCATGCTTATGATCATGTTTTAAAACCATATATGTGATTTTCAAGTCACATGATAAAGAACAAAGATCAGGGCAGACTGTCATATAAAATATATTAAAATAAGAGGAGAAGAAGTGTGGGAGAGAAGAGAAACAACAACTTGGCACGCTCTGTAGCAAGATGGGTTAACTAGTAAAATATTTTGAAAGGCAGATTAATTGTCACTATTATACTAAGAATACAATATGCTTTGACATCCTAAAATACAAAGAATGGTGTAGTAGTGCACAATGTGGATGAGGTCTATTCTGGAAATATTAAGTCAGGTTTGCTAAGTTTTAAAAAGCAAGACTTTTCCTTGAAAGGTGAATGAAAACAGTTTTTTAGCTTAAGATCTTAGATACCATTAGTCCCAATAAAGTTGATGATTTCTTCTGGGAGAATTTAATCAGTTTGTTGTGACATGGTACAAGCAACTCAATTCTATAAAACAATTGTGATTGATTACTGTTGTTCCATGAATTGGCCAGAAGGGAGCCTGAGAAAATCACTTCCACAGCCAGCTTTTCTAAGTGCAACTTCAGAAAATGATGGTCTTCTGGATTTGGAATATTTTTTTCTCATGACTATTCATAAAAATATATTTCATTAGACATTTCTTTATATTCTAAACAGAATATATCAATGATGATCACAATCTGTGACAGAAGTCACAGCAATTAACTAACTGTAATGACATGTGGTAAGGTTAAGACTTTTTTTAAACCCTGGGCCTGTTAAGTATTGACATCTCCTGACCAGAAGATAGCAGGCACACTCAGAAGGCCACTTCTATGTCTATTAAAGTGCTGTAGCAATCTAGGGTGTTTTCAAGTCAATAAACAATGCCCCATCTGAGACTACGACTGCCTATTTAAAAATAAGACAAAACTATTCTGAATATAATGTGTACTTTTCAATTTCATTTTGTCCTACCACCATTATCACCTTTATTTATAAGACATATGACATCTTCTTCCTGCTGCTTCCTGCACCATTACACATAAAATTATATGCTCTCAGGAAATTTTTAAAACAAGGCAGCCAATGAGAGGTGGTATTCATTATTATTTAGGAGAAAAAAAATCACTTTATTACTTTCTAGATAAGGTTGAATCGGCCATGACATTCATGTCTCTTGTGTAAATAGGTAGACCTTGTTCTACATATCCACTGAGATTTAAGAATTATACAGCATAATATTGGAAGGGGCTATACAGATAACCTTGAAAGAGCTTCCTTGCTAAAAAAGCAGCTTTGGCTATACTTTCTACATACTGCATCATTTAAAAAGTCAGCTATTGTGTATATTATTTTTGCGTCATTATGAATATTCAAAGTCCTCAGTGTAATTTTCCTCACCATATTTTCTATAAAGTTAGACAATATGGCATAAATCATTTATCATTATGCCCCAAATAGGAAAGAATAGTACTTCAGAAAAAGATGTTCTCTATGTTAGGTATTAACTGATTAACTTTGACAATGTAGCTTCCACAGTTTTCACGAGATCAGCTGAAGACTCAAATGAGATAGGCAAGTTCCTTTATGATTTAAGTGTGACTACAGTACAAGTTTTTCCCTTCAAATATCTTTCCCCTTTATTTGTCTTACCTGGTGCTTCCCATTAAATGGTAAACTTCCCGACATTAAAGTAAAAATCTCAAAGCCATATAATTTATTAACATTTCTATTAGTTTCTTAGATTAGCTCCATTATTTTTAAGATCTCTGATGATTTAATAGAAGAATTGGAGAAAAGGTGTGATGTGGATCAAGAAAAGGTTTTGAGCCCATGACGTCAATGTGGAAGAATCTAGAGAACTAAAGCAAGGAGAAACCTGAGCCTTACCTTAATAGAAGAATGAGAAAGAGAAGGCCGGGGACATGCCTAAAATGGAAGGGTAGCTTTCAAAACACTTTTCCTAAAGAACCCTGATGAGCCATATTTTATGGAACCACTGATTCTTGAGAGTACTCAAACAAACAAATTTGATGATATCTTGATCATTTATGCTTTTCTGTATCTCTTCTTCATATTAAATCCACTGAAGTTAATATGTGAAGGAGATAGTACTACCTAAAGTATAATAATTAAGCTGTGACAGCTATTCCATTATGAAGTATATTTGACAATTATGTCATGGATTAGATTAATTATAGATCATTTAAATAATACTGTTTTGAACTTAATTTACTAAGTTCAAATTACATTTGAATTACAGACCATTTAAATCATACTATTTTGAACTTAATGTTCTAAATGTATTGTTATACCTCAGAAAACTTCAAAAGGTTTTCAGCGGGCCTACTTAGAATTTTTTTCCTCTGGATTTCAGTGGCAAAACATGCAAAAAATCCTATCAACTCTGATGGCTATCAGTGTTTACTTGTTTTTTGATACATTTGGTAAATGTTAAAAGCCTAACCAATAATAAGGTTACATGCACCATTTAGGTAACTGGATAATACATTTATATTATGAAACTTAAAGAAAACCCCAACTTATCTCTTCTTAATATACATGTCCACTGCACCATCGATGCAAGTTATGAATGTTTTACACACATAGATTCTCAAGAGAAAAAAAAAATACTGTAATTTTCACTAGGGTTTATCTGGGAGACAAACTTAGAATTTGCTTCCAAACAAATTTATACCAGAATGTAGTGTTTGTTTCAAAACTTTAACTATGTGCAAAAGTCTAATGAATTCTAGCCATTATAAGTCCTTATAAGATCCAAAATGCTCAGAATTTGAGTGACTGCTTCCAGTTAAGCAGAATATATTTTCCATTTTAATTGAAATTCTTGTTTATCTATGTTTGATTTGCTTATTTTCAGTGGAACTTAAACTTTGAATTTTAGAACCTAAATTAATATGCAGAGCTAGTTTCTACACTCCTTTAGAAACAGTTCCTAAATGTATAACAAGTCATTTAAGATATAAGTTAATGTGTCTAGAGCATGTCTCAGAACATTTTAATTACATTTCATTAATTCAGAATCACAAACATTTGAATTTGCCTAAATATGAAAGGGCTGAGACCTAAGGTGGTTTTATGCATCATTAAATTTAACGTGAAATTATATAGCTATAGCTCACTAGTTCTTTAAGTTTTCAGTATTAATATACACAAAAGATGCTGGGATGCTTAGGGAAATAGTGTTGCTAGATCATGTGTTAAAAGCAAATGATACTATATTATAGAAAATACAAACTTATAGGGTGGGTACTGTTATATACTCAGGTCATTTTGAATATTCCATAAGTAGAAATGATGATCTTTAAACTATGCTATTTTAAAGAAGTTAACTTTGTTGAGGTTTGATGCATTAATCATAAAATAAAAGATTTCTTGGCTCCTTTAAAAACTTGTCCATATTGGGCGCCTGGGTGGCTCAGTGGGTTAAGCCGCTGCCTTCGGCTCAGGTCATGATCTCAGAGTCCTGGGATCGAGTCCCGCATCGGGCTCTCTGCTCAGCAGAGAGCCTGCTTCCCTCTCTCTCTCTCTCTGGCTGCCTCTCCGTCTACTTGTGATTTCTCTCTGTCAAATTAATAAATAAAATCTTTAAAAAAAAAAAAAAAAAAAAAAAAAAAAAAAAAAAAAAAAAAACTTGTCCATATAATTTTCAAATTGGGAAAAATTTTTGACCTTTCTTCCTTACTCTTCTCTGGAACTCAAATAGTATGGCTGGATCTCTGTAAGGATCTTGGAGCATATAGCAATCCGAGATGGAGGTGCCAGGTAAAAATGATAGAACAGAGATGAGGAAACATGGGTCAATGATGGCTGTGACTCTATTTTACCAGCCTTGAGCTAGCTTTATTAAGACTTCTTTGTGTGTGTATGTGTGAGAGAGAGAGAGAAATGAATTTCTAAGTGATTAAAATCATAATATATATATATTTTTCTATATGCAGAAAAACCTGTTTTTTTTTTATTATTCAGGCATTCAGCATTGTTTAACCCCTGATTTATGCTCATTTTTCTGATTAACAGATCTGACAACATATTAGAAAGACTTGACTACAGGGGTGCCTGGATGGCTCAATGGGTTAAGTCTCTGCCTTCGGCTCAGGTCATGATCCCAAGATTCTGGGATCGAGCCCCGCATAGGGCTCCTTGCTCAGCAGGGAGCCTGCTTCCCCCCTCTCTCTCTGCCTGCCTCTCTGGCCACTACTGATCTCTCTTTCTCTCTGTCAAATAAATAAATAAAATCTTAAAAAAAAAAAAGGAAAAAAAAAGAAAGACTTGACTACAAATATGATGAGTTATTCATATTGACAGCATTGACAGCAACATTTCCCAGACATTCCTCACTTCCAACAATCACAGCAATGAGTCTTTTCAGTCTGATTGTGTACGTGCTAGAGAATGGTAGAAAAATTGTACAAAGACCCAAAACTAGACCAAGGATGGGAATGAAGAGTATGAGAGTGTGGGGATTGATGGTGACCATTTAAAAGTCAGCTATAATTCTGCAGAAATATACATCTGGTAGAATTGCCAGGATGAAGAAATATATGTCACCTCACAAGCAGAATACTAGCTCATAGCTTCCTTTCCTGGTATCACCTAATGGTTGACCACTGAACCAAGGATGACAATGAGACAAAAATGGAAGAGAAAGCGTTTTCAAAGCCCTGAAGAGTCAAAATGACATTCATGACACCAGTCTTATTGTAACAGATATATTTGTGCTGAAGATTACCACATCCTTTCTATTTTAATGTATGAGTGCTGGGAAAATTTATTTTGTTTTGATTTTTGCAAGCAGTTAAAGAGAAAAAATAATTCTCATGATTTACAATATTTAAGAATAAGTAATGCACTCAGAGTGGTATCCAGCCAGAGGTAAGGAATAAAGGAATAAAAACTTTCATGAAGCTCCATCTATGGTCCCAAACTAGGTGCACCAGTTTTAATTTATTGACCACTAGATCATGTTCAGTATGAATGATAATTTTTTTAAAAATTCTGTTATCTTGAAAGAAAGTCTGTACCTCTGTATTTTGTAGGTTAAAATATAGTGTGTTTTAAAAAGATTTTATTTATTTATTTATTTGACACATAAAGAGAGATCACAAGTAGTTAGAAAAGCAGAGAGAAAGGGGGAAGCATGCTCCCCACTGAGCAGAGAGCCTGATGTGGGGCTCGAACCCAGGACCCTGAGATCATGACCTGAGCTGAAGGAAGAGGCTTAACCCACTGAACCATGCAGGTGCCCCCATAGGTTAAAATATTGTTGAGGATACACTATTACAAGAAACCATTTTTATAAGCATTAACCTAAACATAAAGGATGGATAGTAGATTTTTGTGGTTGGGAGACAATTTCAGCTTTCTCTGAGACATGGAAAGCTTGTTTATTTTTTCTTTCTTATGCAAAATGTAATTTTTAGAAATTATTCCAACAACATATCTAGAAAATAGCTCTCAGATTGAGCAAAACTCTTCCTTGAGGTCGTTCATGGTATGTTGAGAGAATTTATACACAGAGGCATAGTTCCTCTAATTGTAATCCATTTTACAGAGCAGAAAAGTTATGCAAATCAATGGGAAGGTATTTCAGTTGTGCTACTCATTTACATGACTGAGCTTATAGAGTCTGCTCATTTCACTCTGTTCGAAGAGTATATAATTTCTGCATCGTGGTACAAAGATAAACTACCCAGGTAAAGCCAGAAAAGATTTTAGCAAGTTATGGTATTTGGTTGAAGCATAAGCAGGTGGGAAGGAACTAGTTATTTAGGGACTTAAATAGTTAAAAGAGGGGGAAATAAAGAAAAGAGAATAGAAAGGGTCACAACCAGACAATTAAAATGAACCACAAAGTAAAAATGAAGAGAGACACAGGGAGCAAACCTGTCTCTGAGATTGAAGGGAACAGAACAGAAGGCTACATATTGAGATGATTAGGCGATTTGAAGGCAACACACTTAAGAATTAGACTCTGGTCTCCTATTCATCCTTTGTGAAAGAATAAGTGAAATAATCCAGGATGAAGTTGATGTATAACTTAATGTTAGTATCTGCTAATGATAATGGAAGGAAATGAACAAGACAAAAATGATTTTCTGGGCCATGCTGATGGCTCAGTTTGGATGGGAATTTATATCCATTTGAGTGAAATTCAACTGCTCAGATGGCTCTTCTGTTGTGCTTAAGCACTGTTTTGCTAAAAAGGAGAAATATGATTATAGAATTTAGTCAAGGTTGAGATTTCAGAAGAAAATAATGTGGAGGTTGACACACTGAGGAAGCTGAAAGAAATAATGAGAAATTCAAATAAACAGCCATTGTTGAAGATTCAGAAATAACAATAAAAAGAAGGTGCTGAGTGTTGAGGGAGGATTGAGGTGGTATATTAACCAAGAAAAAAATGGGGAAGGGTATTAAGAAATTTAACGACTAGATAGAGTAACAGATCAGGATTGTTCAAAGTCAAAGAATAAGGAAAAAGAAAGGTAAGTTGTGATCAGATAGTGGTATTTAAGAATTCAAGTCTACAGATGTTCTCAGTAAAAACAATTTATGAAATAATAACAAATTAAAGGAGTCATAAAGGTCATTGAGGATTATAAGCGCAAGGAACTAGAAGAGTGAGTCATGTTGGGCTCACATTTGAGTAACTTAAGATTTATTAAATGAAATTTTTATTCAAAATTTGTATGCATTAGGAACTATTTAAGAACCAGGACACCACACTGAGAAAAATAAGGCCTGGAGTTTGGTATAGTCAGCTTCTAAACAAGTAAGCAAGAAATACATTTATGTATTATGTAAGAAAATAAATCAGTGTAAGGATGTGTCAGAATGATGGGGAGAGTTTCTTCAATAACCAGGGAAGACATTCCTGTGAAGATAACATTTAAGCAAAGACCTAAATAAATAGGAAATGATGAAACACAAGACTATTTAGAGCAAGAACATTTATGATAGAGTCTATAGCATGTGTAAAGCTCAGGGACAGGAATGCTTGCTGCTTTACGAGAAGAGACAGGGATTGATGAGGCCAGAACATAAAGGGATGGTCTGGTGTTGAGGATTGGCAAGAATGATGACTTGAGCTCAGCTCAGGATACATCATTTTGACTCTCACCCAGGCCACAGTAATGTAAAGGAGGCACAGGATCTCAAGGATATATGATAGGTCAAGTGGACACAGCTCCCTGTTACTGTCCCTGTTACTAATACGTGGCTAAAGTCCTAGGTTTTCAGTGACTTATACAGATGGAGCAATTCACCAGGTCAGAAGAGCCCCGTAACCTTGCCTTCTCTGTTTTTTATATAAGTTTAAAATCGGCAGGTAGAGGGAGAACGGGGGTGAAGCACATTAATCAGTGCAAATTATCTAGCCCTATGGGTCATATTCCAAAGTCCCAATTTCTTGATCTACCACAACTATTTAATATTGTTTATTGTCCAATTTATTTCATGTTGCATCATTGGGTCTACTCACAATGTTAGTAGAGCAGAGTAGCTACTGAGAAGTGGTTGGAAATGAGTTTAGAGAGGTAGACTGGTTCAATCATATTAAATCTTACAGAACATAAGAAGAGTTTTATCATAAGTATTAAGGGAAACCATTGGAGTGTTAAAAAAGGGATTGAATTGAGGATACAATCTGTGATATAAATAGGCAGGGGAGGGAAGAGAAAACAAGATGTAGAGAAACTGAATGGGAGAGTATTGCAAAAACTCATGTGAAAAGGAAGCATAGTTTGGTAGTTGAAATAGAATAAGTGAGATGGGATTTTTATAGTATTTAAATTTTAAAAAATACTAAATCACATAAAATATGCTTAAAACTAGGATGTGGATGTGGGATGTCTAAAAAAGGACTCAAAGATGACTGAAGGAGTGGTGCCTGGAGGGCTCCACCTGCTAAGCATCTGCCTTCAGCTCAGGTCATGACCTTAGGGTCCTGGGACCAAACCTGTGTTGGGCTCTTTGCTCAGGGGGAGAGTCTGCTTCTCCCTCTACCTGCTTGTGGAATTGCTGTCTCTGATAAATTTAAAAATATATATATATATATTAAAAAAAATAAAAGAAGACTAAGAGGTCACGTTGTGGGATGGATCATCTCATCTCTCAAGACACTGAAAGAAATGTAAATGGATAGAAAGATGAATCAAAGAGGGAGAAAGAGAGAAAAAATAAACAAGCGAGGTGCTAAAACGAATAAGGGAATGATTAGAAGTATGGTTGATTACAACAACATGCACACTAGTGATTTCCAGGATATTAAGTTTTCAAATAAGCTGTGTCTTTTTTGCTATTGTTTTAATATTTTTATTAGAATGGAATTAACAATAGTCTGGAAGTGGCGTAAGGCACAGGTAGAAAATCTCTCTTGCTCTCATGTCTTGTGCCACCAGGTGTGAGAGAGAAACAGAAAGCCACCATTTGGTAGGGTTGCTTGGGAATCATGATTTCCAGAGCACTCAGAAAAGTTCAGAATATAGGAGATTTTATTGATAACAACGAATAAATTCCAAAGACACAATGGATCATGAACGCTATATACTGAATCTTATAGGGATTACAATCTGGCAATGAAGGATGATATGAGCACTTTGGGCTCTTCATATTGATTTATACACCAATGTTGACAACATTAAGGAATTAAAGCTACTGTTCTATCAGGGAAGGAAGAGATTTCCAATTATAGCCTGATCCTATAATAATGATGCAGGTATTCTGTGCATGGGCTAGAAACGATGACAAAGATTGGCAGTGTACCCAATAGTAAAAAATGATTAAAGCTTTTTTTCCCACAAATCCAATATTGGGAGTTATTTAGGCTGGAGATAATTGGTTTGTCCACCAAAAGCTCAGTTCGTAGGCCCCTCATATATCTGCTTTGGATAATGTTGAGGCCAGGATAAGAGTGGTTTTACATATGATGCAGAACTCTTTGAATCCCCCTTTCATTTTGCTAAGGGCAGTTTTGAATGAGGTATAAAACAAGCTTTGGAGAACTTCCTTCAACGTTACCATGGTTGTGATGAGAGAAAAGGAAGTGTGGGTTTAAAAAAGATTTCCACCTGAACAAGGATTCAGGTAGAAATATCTACCATCCACATCAAGAAATATAAAACTGACTGTAGATAAGTTGGTGACAATAACAACAGCAAAAGACGTTAGGACAATAGTGATGTTATTATGTGGAATTAATCTTAAAGGCACAAAATTTATTTTTTCATGAGGCTAAAAAAACTGTTTTTCAAGAGACAGTAAATAAAGAAGAATATTATAGCACTTTTTCTTTTTTTCCAAGTGAGGTGGAAGGTCAGCAACTCCTATGTAAGCTATCCCTCAATGGAGAGCCACCATTAGTTAATATAAGAGGATGCAGACAGCAATCTCTGAAGAGATTAGGTTTAAAAAAAAAATGAAGTAGAAATCCCAGAGATCTTAGTCTACCGGGTTGGAAGAGAGGACAATAATTTTGGATTGGTATGTATGGAGAATACTTAGAATATAAATGAGTAAAGGGATAAATTAAAATAATACATCATAAAATAAAATTATGTCCTTAAACTTACTTGATTATTCAGTGAAATTTTAATATTATTGTTACTAAAATGAATTCTTAATTAGATCACTTAAAATCCTCATATTAGTGCCTTTTTACAGCAATAAATCTGTTGAAAGCATTATTAACTGAAACAGTTAATGCAAAATACTGATCATTTTGGAAGGCTCTGTTTCAGCAAAATCTGGATTTCCAGATTAGCATATGGGTGTGTGTGTGTGGGGGGGTGTTTGTGTGTGTGTGTAATTTACATACTTATTTAGATACATGTTTATTGATTTAGAAATATATGTGAGTGTTAATATCATTAACTAGCAATTTATCTAGTATTTATTGGAGTAAATATGTTGTGTGTACCTGGAAGGCTGAATAAAGTTAGGATATCCTAAGGAATTTCATATGGAAATTAGGGATTTATGAGAGACAAATACACAACTTATATTAAACCGCATAAGAGCATGATTTAGAAATGTAGTGTTTAGAAACATGGTTCTATAGATTCGCAGATGGAAAAAGATGCATATGTTATAAATATGTGTTTATATTAAAAGAAACTTATTTTTAGTCTCCTTTTGACAATGAGTGGTATTATTTTTAATGCAGTCAATAAATGTTTTTAGCCACATTTAACACCACTCTTCTCTCCATAAATATTCGTTGTGTTTGCTGTATCTTCATTTGTTCTCCTTTCTAGTTAACTAACCTCATTTCTCACTTGTGTGATTTGGGTGAGAGTTAGCTACCTCTCTGTGACATAAATGTAAATATTTTACCCAGGACTGATCACTTGTCTCAGTAATTGATTCCTGAATGTTCACATAAATAAAGCAAAACCAATCTTCAATGTGATTAATTCGCCATACCTATTAGAGAGGAAATTACCCTTTTCTTTAGTTACTGCCTATGAGGGTGTCAATCTTAGGCCATTATGGCTATAGTTTCTCACAACTCAATGCCTCTGTACAGCTAGCTCTTCATTTCCTTAAATCCACTACTATTGACTATCCATCCGGTAAATTCCTACTAACACTTCACCCTTAACACTCTATTCTTTTACTTTCCTTTCCTTTTTCTTTTATTTTTCATTTATTTATTTATTTATTTATTTATTGAGTAGAGTTGACATACAATGTTAGATTAGTTTCAAGTGTACAACATAGGTGTACTGATATATTCAGTAAGGGATTGATATCCAATATATATAAGGAATGTATATACTCAATACCCTCTCCCCAGAAACAATCCAATTAAAAAATAGGCAAGGACCTGAACAGATGTTTTTCTAAAGAACACTCTTGCTATAATTAAAAGATATATGATTAAGAAATTTATTCTAAGTAAGCATGCGTTTTTCATTGTCTATATTTCTACCTGACTTATGCTATGCCTTCATTATAATATAAACAGTGAATAATTACCTGATTGAGATCCTCTTATTATAATATAGATTTTTATGAACATAATATTAAGATGTAATAAAGGAAAATAATTTAAAAATAAAGTAAAATGTGATAAGGGATGAATTTTGATCAAGATGGTATTCTGATCAAATTGTATGAGGATCACACTCTTGCCTTTGTTAAAATGCATACTACGAAGAATTCAAAGACAGAATATTAAAATAATATAATCCTGCTTAGCAACAGTCAATATTTCTAATGAACAGAGATGAGATACAGAATAATCAGTATAGTTGATGTGAATAGTTGACTGATTTTCAAGTTAGGTGGCCTAGAAAATTCACTCTACACTTTCTACATGAGATAATGAACTACAGTCAAGCTTTCTGCTGAAGTAGAACTTCCCATTTATGAAAAACGTTTAAATAAGTCACTGCACACTTTTTCTGGGAACTACAATTTATCTGAAACTATGTGCTAAATGGGAAGAAGGTTACACATAGTGCCTTCTGATGAAGGCCAGAGTCAAGTTTCCACTAGGCATTGATGGACATATCTGAAATTCTCCCAATGTCTGTGTGCTGGTATCCCCTAGAAACCAATATATCACCAGATTCTGGACTGGGAACTGTAGAGAATGATCACAAAACCACTAAATAGGAAAGAATGAACAGAAAGAGAAAGAGGAAAAGTTAAAGATCAAAACCTCATATTTAAAATGATCTTACAGAAATGAAACAGATGAACATAGGGGAAGGGAGGGGGAAAAAAAAAGAGAGGGAAACAAATCCTAAAACAGAATCTTAACTAAAGAGAACAAATTGAGGGTTTCTGGAGGGGAGGTGAGTGGGGGATGGATTAAACAGGTGATGGGGATTAAGGAGGGCATTTATGATGAGCGCTAGGAGTTGTATGTAAGTGATGAATCACTAAATTCTATAACTGAAAGTAATATTATACTATATGTTAACTAACTAGAATTTAAATGCAAACTTAAAATTAAGGAAGCAATCTTACAAAGCAAAATTCCACACATGTGAAAAAAATTAACAGATATATTTTATAATGGAGCTAACAATAGTATTATTTAAAAATTATTTCTTTTAATGAAATAAAAAGGGAATAATCAATCTATAACACTTAAAAACTAACATATGTGAGGTTCCAAAGATAAAATGAAATAACGATATTCATAAAAGAAATTAGTAAGCATAATCTGGCAGACATTAACCAAGATGGGAAAATAAGAAAAAATAAACAAAAATCTTAGAAATGAAAAATGTAGTTATTAAAATTTAAACTCAGGCCAAGAAATTACGGAACATAATCTTTTTTTTTTTTTTTAAAGATTTTATTTATTTATTTGACAGAGAGAGAGATCACAAGTAGGCAGAGAGGCAGGTAGAGAGAGAGAGAGAGAAGCAGGCTCCCCGCTGAGCAAAGAGCCCGATGTGGGGCTCGATCCCAGGACACTGAGATCATGACCTGAGCCGAAGGCAGCGGCCCAATCCACTGAGCCACCCAGGCGCCCCAACATAATCTTTTTTTAAACAAGTGAATCTAAAAGCAAAAATTGGGGTATCTGGGTGGCTCAATCAGTTAAGCATCTGACTCTTGATTTCAACTCAGGTCATGATCTCAGGATTGTGAGACTGAGTTCTGCATTGGATTGGGGCTTCACACTGAGCATGCAGTCTGCCTAAGAGCCATATCTCTCCCTTTCTCTCTCTTTCCCTCCCTTTCCTTCTAGAAAAACAAACAAACAAACAAAACAAACAATCCCCCCCCAAAATGCACTAAAATTTTTGGAAATGAAAAACATCAGTAAAATTTGAACTTTAGACTTGATGTAGTCAACTAATCAATAAATTAGAAGACTGCCCTGAGAAATTAACCTAGATTACAGCACAGATAGAAAAAAAAAGATAAATAAAAAAAATGAAAATATAACTAAGAGACTTGTAGAGATGTCGGAGGAGGGGAAAATAATTACTATCAGAGGAAAATACTACTAGAAGTAATGACTAATTTTTTCCAGAGTTAAAAGTGGACATAAATTATTAGATTTAAAGTTAATTTAAAGGTGTCAGCAGGAAAAGTCAAGATTTTGTTCTAGAAGGCAAGCAAAAAACCCTAAAACATATGAGAACTATGATATAAAACTAAGTTGCTACAAAGGAAATATAGCTAATCCAGAAAGGACCAATGATTTGACAGAGAGCCAGCTTCTTAGGAGCACCAGCTGACACTTTCAAAGCACTGGGGAAAATAAACTGCCTAACTAGAATTGCATGCACGGGTGAAATGTAGTTATACTAGAGATTGACATGAAGACAAGGGCTTTTGGAATTTCAGGATGTGACAGATAGGGTGGTCAGAGACCTTAAACAGCAAAGCCAGGGAAGGCCTTTGTGTAAGTCAAGAGGTCTTGATTGACAGTAAACTTATGAGCAACAACATGTAATAGAAGACAATGGAGAAGTATGAGCAAACCAGTGAGTGACATAAAAACCGAGACTAAGACTGAGAATATGTTGTTCTCATCCATGAGATCCAATGATCTCATCCAAAGCAATCCTAAGTACTGTCAAAACGATAAATTTAAAGGAGAAATAACCTCATGAGAATGTATGCTGGAGTGCAAATTTCTATGACAGGAACAATGTTAAGGGCTTTTAAGAAATTAAATTATTTTAAGAATCAGAACAAATGAGTCATTGGTAGAAATTGAGAAAAACAAAGATCGTCAGATGAAAGGAACATTTTTGGATTAATATACATGTTGTCCTACTAGTGCTTAAATTCTAAAAGTCTTTTGTTCTGAGGTGCCTGGATGGCTCAGTCAGTTGAGTGTCTGACTCTTGGTTTCAGTTCAGGTCATGGTCTCAGGGTGTTGCAGTCAAGCCCCACCTCCATGCTCAGCAGGGAGTCTACTTGTCTCTCTCCCTCTACCCTTCCTCCTGCTCGCCCTCTCTCTCTCTCTCAAAAATAAATAATTAAAAAATTAAGTAAGTAAAATCTGTTCTGACTTGGGAATCTAACAATAGGACAGAATTTGAGAAATTTCAATAATAAACTTTAAAAACCTACTAAAGAAGAAAATCAATTTCAAAAGTAATTTACACATTCATTAGAGAGGGAAGAAGTGAAAAAAGCCTAAATTTTTCTTCCGTATGACCTGGAAGGTAATTTTCTGTATGTAGATTTAATGTAGTAAAAAAATACAGTTTCTCTGTTAATTAATTTATATAATAATACATGGCATCTAGAACTGTTCTTTTTCTAGGCATTGGGGATACAATATCATACAAATTAGCAGTATTCTGTCATCAATTCTATAATCTGAACAACAGTACAGAGGGAGATAGATAATAAATAAACTAAATGGAGTAAACTATAATGTAGGTTAGATTATGGTAAATTCCACATAAAAATGTGAAAGCAGGAAAGGAGAATGGAGCATATTAAGGATGGGAAAACAAAATTTAGGTGGAATGGTCAGAAAAGGCTTCATACAAAAGGTGACAGTAAATTATGACCTAAAGAATGAAAGGATGTCATGAAGCTGTCCTCCTTTATTTTCATCATTCTGGCTTTATGTTCCACAAAATTCCATAATTCATTTCACTCTTGTGTCACAGCCATATTTTCAGAGCATGCTAATTGTTTTTCACTCTAGAATTTCTACCTAGAATGCTTTACCTCAAAATTTGTTAAAATTACATTATCAGTTATATGCAATTTTGTACCATGCCATATAATGCTGTTATAGGAATTAAAGAAATACAGCCAATTATTTTAAGTGCCTTTAAATCCTACTTATGCTTTAAGACCCAGTTAAAAATCATCTGCATCCAAACTCTTGCATGTGTTCTTAGAAGGAAATTTTTTGGCTTCTATTATTGATAATTATTTACTTGCCTGTTTCCTGCATTAGATTGGAAACTGTACCCTTCAGTTATCATTCTATCCACCAAAAATAGTCAAGTCTATTAATATTAAGAACCCAAACCATTGCTAGGACAGGAGAAGCCAGAGGGGGAAATTACCAAAATTCTGGGAAGGTGGCTGTATGGAGAGGGCCTTCAGAAGGTGCTGAGTAATGTTGTTAGATATATACAGTCAATCTACAGAGACCTGGCAGAAAGGCCACAGGAAAATAAATCAGGACTTCTCTTTCTTGTCATATTTCTCACTAGTGCCTTTGTATATTTAAAATGAATCCAGAGAAGGAGTATAAGAGTCCTGTTGATACAGTTCATTGAATTAGCTCCCCTGGACACAAAGCAGGGTTGACAATAATAGAGAACAGACCAAGAGGGGGAAATAAGATATGCAACACATATGTCCATATTAAACCACAAGAATACTTAATATTCATGAGCTCAACTAAAATTCCTGAAGTATTACTTGGATATGTAGGGAAAAATACATAAAGCCACAAAATTTGATTATGGATCCCCTGTCAACATTCTAAATCATAATGAGTGGTAAGATTTAGCATTATCATGTGTAGTTCACATATTCCATACCTATAATTGAAAAATCTTTTCTGCAACAAATACACTGTTAAGTCTAATGCTATTCTATTGCTCCAAGTTTACTTTTAAAATCTAACAATTGTAAATAAAATCTGACTGTACGTATTCAGATTCATCCATAAAATTGTCATTACAGTGTCTTAATCTTCTTAGACAAGAGACTTATGAGTATGGCTTTTATCTAATGATATGAACTCCAATAAAATTCATAGGGAACTCACACAATTTTAAGAGAATTTTATTGGTAGAAACACCACCAACTTGGATTTAAAAGGGTAGAGGAAGTACCATATCTTAAAAAAAAAAAAAAAAAAAAGCTTTTGTTTCTTTGAACTACTGAGTGCAAAACAGCCCTCCTCCCCCCCAACCCCACCCCCCCAAAAAAGTTTAAGCAGCAAATACAGGCAATTTTTTTTCTGGAAAAGAAGCGGGTAATGCAGAGAATGGAAGCAAGGGTCCTGGAAATTCATTCTCAAGCAGCAGGATTGAGTTCTAATAAGGGAAATAAGAACTAGTGCCAAGCTTGATGCCAGACTTTCAGTGGGGCTCCTGCTTCCCTCTGTTGTAAAAGTCTGCCCCACCATTGTATTTAGGGTAGAGAGTGGAAGGCAGAGAACTTGTCTCTTTAGTTCACAGCTCTTCAAATCAATACTAAACATGCACAACTGCACCAAAAGAACTGCTTCCACAACTGGGCTTTATTTATGTAAAGAGATCCTGGCTCTGGAGTTTGTGCCTGACGCCATAATGTGATGAGATTTTGGCAAGGATGGAGGGGAGGATTCAGGCAGGTGAGGAAATATATTTTTCATATTATAAGAAAATGATGTAGGACTGTGGCAGATTGCACTTTCTGAAAGAAGACACTAGAACATTTCTGATCCATGTCCAGAACCTGTCATTTCTCCAGCAACATGGGAATTCCATTTCCCCTTCACTTGAAATTGAGCAGCCTTTGTCAAAATGTTGGCCAATAGAGGACATCAATAGTGATACTGTCTGACTTCTGATGCTGTCATAAATGCTTGATATGGCTTCTACTTGAATCTCTCACTTGTGATGCTTAGAATCAGACTTCTGTGTTGTGAGGAAGTCCATGCCATGTGAAGGTTTTCTTTCCAATATCCGCCGTTATAGAGCCAAATGGCAGCCAGCATCAACCTTCAGGTATTTAAGTGAACAAACTTTTAGATGATTCTGGACTCCAGACTTTGAATGGCACCAGAAGACACTGAATGGAGCAGAAGGCAAGTTCTGTCTGCTGAGCACTGCCCAAATTACAGACTGGTGGACAAAATAAATGCTGTTGCTTTAAGCTATTAATTTCGAGACTGTTTATTAGGTAGTAAGAGATAACCAGAGTAACTGCTTATTATAAGCACTCAATAAATATTAGCAATTAATTTTTTATTTCTTTATGTTTGTTTTTTTTAAGATTTTATTTATTTATTTGACAGAGAGAGATACAGTGAGAGAGGGAACCCAAGCAAGGGAAGTTGGAGAGGAAGAGTAGGCTCCCCTGCTGAGCAAGGAACCTGACATCGGTCTTGATCCCAGGACCCTGGGATCATGACCTGAGCCAAAAGAAGACACTTAATTAACTGACCCACCCAGGCACCTCAGCAGTTATTTATTTATTTATTTGAAGATTTTATTTATTTACTGGAGAGAGACAGAGAGAGTGAGAGAGAGATCACAGGCAGGAGAGAGGGAGAAGCAGGCTCCCTGCCCAGCAGGAAGCCCAATATGGGCTTGACCTACCCTAGGATCATGACCTGAGCCAAAGGGAGATGTTTAACTGACTGAGCCACCCAGGCACCCCAGCAATTATTTTTTTAATGGGAGAATCAGTGTTCTTTTTTTTTTTTTCCTTTAAAGATTTATTTTAGAGAGGCAGAGAGAGAGAGGAGTTGGGGAGGGGCAGAGAGAGGGAGAGAGAGAGAGAGTCTTAGGCAGACTCCCCACGGAATGTAGAACTCAATGTGGGGCTCAATCTCAAGACCCTGAGATGATGACCTGCATCAAAATCAAGAGCCATGCAGGTGCCCCAGTGTTCTTTTTCATATTCTGTGACTCCAAAGCATGTATTTTTAATCCGAATGCTATAAAAATATCACTTCTCTTAGTATCATCAACAAACTTCATTTATTAAGTTTCAGCATACATACAAAGTGTATATACAAAGATAACCAACTCTGTCTAGATGCTACTATTCCTGAGGCAAGAGGCAGAAGTCAGTCTAAAGATACAGTATATATATACAGTAACAGGTGAAACACAACAAAATGGTATACAGATTACCATATTCTTTAGCAATCAATTTCAACAAGAAGAAGAAAGGGGAAGTGAGAGAAGATACCCAACTGTTAGTACCTCCATAGCAGATGGTGAGCTTCATAAGGGCAGGGACTCTTCATTGCTCAATTCAATGTCTCCCAAATCAAACACAGAGCCTCACACATAGAAGGTGCTCAATAAACAGGCAATGAATCCATGGATTTCAGGGCAAAACAAGCAAGCAACAGGCTCAACCCTTCCGTGCAGAAAGTTTTTGCTGAAAAGAAATTTGGAATCCACCTCATGGGAACCTTTTGTTTTATAAAGAAAACTGAAGTGCATAGAATAACGTGAACTATCTACGTGCAGGTCCATGTTCAGTTCAGTCAGGTCAGGCCGATACTTAGAGAACAAGTCTCAACCGTCTTCCCACTTGTTAGTATTTATCTTTGTGGTTCCTTCCAACTTAAACAATGTGATTCTCAGTCTGGTTACCCGTACTACATTTTCTTCCTGGCTTCTTCCAATTAGTTTAAGAGAAAATAGTTGCTATTTGCTTTCTCAACAAAATCATTGATAAGTTTTGAAGTTTTGAATGTATTGCCCTAGTGCTGCAATTACTTGGGGGTAAATTTCAGCAATCACTTTAAGACCCCTTCTGTGATAACGCCATTTGCTGGTTTTCCCCACTTTTATAATTCTTTCAACTCTAGTCTTCCTTCCACATTTTACAATTGTTTGCACATTCTATAGACCTGTGATGCCTAAATGCTCCTGGGAACCCACGTTTCTGATTACTTTTCTACTGCATGAAAAAGCTCCTGTGCTTTCTGGTGAAACATTGAATTGATTTTTTATTCTGCTTGGTATAAATAAAGCACAGTCAGTCCCCTCTGGTCATTAGTGATATTTGTCCACTCTCTGCTAGCTCTCTCTCTGTGGTCCTCAGATACAAATTCTCTTGTCCTCAGATACAAATTCCTTTCTACCTAATCCAGAGAATTGTCAGGGATTAGTTTAGGATTACACTGTTTAAAATGTTTTCTTTCTATGGCTGTAGTTGAGTTACATTTAAACCATTTGCAAAATTTAAATAGCTTTTTTCTTAAGCAAGACATTGTGCTAGCCTTTAAAGATTTTTTTTTCCCCACCAGTTAATGCTTCATATGAATATCCTCTTTCTTTCCAACCTGTAGTAACGAAATAAAAGACAGTTGTTCCCAAGCATTTGCTCAGGAATCTAAACATCTTTTTATTTTTGCTCTTCACTTTTTTCCTCTCCCTATAAATATCTTGTTTTTCCTTCTCATCCTGAGTAGTGGTAGATCACCACATGTTCCCTAGTGAATGCCTGACAAGTAGGCGGATTTACTTGCTTACTTTCAGGCAAAACCCTATCAGTTTCTGATTACTCTTTCCATTTCCTTATATTTTGAGCCTTCATCCTTTCATTTGTTCACTCTCTCTTTCTCTCTTTTTGTTAATGCCTTTTTTTTCTCTGATTCAAAACATTGATAGAGCCAGAAGTTGGGGAGTTGAAATGACCTAGATAAAATATCTCCTACTTTTTAAAAAGCAACAACTATGTAAGAGACTGCTTGGGATACATTATTTTCTAAAGAAAAGAATTTCTTGGAGGTGATTTGTTTATTTTCTTTCCTTTTCTTTGTTTTTGTTTATTTTCTATGCGTGAGCCATTGTTTTTTGGTTTATTTTTAATTGTGGAGATATTTCCCATATACATAGAGAGACTGAATACTACAATGTTTAGTTTCATAAACATTAGATTGAAGCACCTGAATTCAATTTAGTGGTGTTTCACAAATTCTGTTTAGAGGAACAGTAGTTTTATGGAATATTAATAAATGTTAGTTATCTTAAAAATAAGATGTACTGTTTATATATGTTTCAGGAATGCTGGATTAAAAGAAAGAGTTCTTTGGGCTGTTTTTTACTCTAAATTTCTGAGAATCCTTCAGATGTTAATGTTTACAGTGGTTCTCTACACCCTCTTTGATGTTAATGTTTACAAAAATTATTTGACCTCATAAAATGTTGTTCATAGACCATATCGTGAGAATTGTGTTTTGTGGAAACCATATCGATAGAGGAATGTACCAAGAATTATTTATATGTCAAATGAAATTTATGTTAGTAATTCTAAAAAGCATTTGTTTACATTTTGTCAGAATGAAAAGATGTATAAAGTAAAACCTTGAGGTGAAATTTGATATCACTAGATAACTCAATATTTTTCTGTAAGTCTTTTGCTTATGCATTTAACAATATAATTGCTCCATATTCAAAAGAATAAGTTATTTCAAGTTATATTCTCAATATTTCCAGTCATGTTTATCAAACACTTCTCATTGCTCCAACATTAAATACTTAGAATTTTTTTTTTTTTTTATCCCTCTGTCCCCACTAGATTAGCTGTTGGCCACCTACAAGGTGGTTAGACATATACCCATTACTTTTAGTGCACTTTGGCTTTCTGGTGGGTGGAAATGTCTCAGATCCTCTTTCCACCCTCACTGTAATTCTAGCCCAGCATGGAAAGAAACGCTCAGAAGAACACCATAATCCAGAAACAGAAATAGTTATTCAGGCACAAGTGTGGTCGCCCATCCCCACCTTCTTCACAGATGATGTTATCAGCCTATTGAGGATCTAAGATCCCATTTTCATCCCTTTTACATCTATATGTCTATGTTCCAGCCACAGTCCCCTATCCCCTCCCTCATCCCTCCATCTCTATTTGTTGAAAACATCTTTTTATTCAAGTTTCCCTTCAAATGAGGCTTCTAATGTTCCCTAATGCTCCAAATTAAAACCTACCAATTCCATCTCATTGTCCCATAGTTCTTTGGCTTCTTTTCTATCTCCTAAACTACATCATCTATTGCTAGACAAAAAGAAACATAACTTTAAAAAAAAATTGGAACTGATTTTATTAAAGAAAATTTTTATTCCTTGTTTTCCATTGGAAGATATGATTTTCTTTTAAGCATTAGCATCTTTGCTTTTAGGGTCCTTTCTTGGTTTTGTTTTGTTTCTTTCATAAGAGATTTCAAGCTTTTATTACTCAACATGACAACTGAAGAAAAAGGAATAATTTTTATAAATAGTTTTCATTAGCAAATGATTGCAAAGTGCTTTTCAAGTATAAAGTGCTATAATACATGTTGTGAAATAATACTCAGTATAATTGAAGTGGGGCACAATTACCTAGTGCAATGAAAAATAAAATGATATTAGGATTTAAGGCAACACTTCCTTCAATCTCCACAAACATTTTTCCTCTAAATATCACATGCATATTTAATCATTCTTTTATAGATACTAAATAACTCATTGCTACTGTTATTCATTTCGTATATACTTGGTTGCTCCTTCAGTTAGGGTCTCTCCATCTGGGCTCTCATTTTAACAATACACCAATATTATAACAAAATCCATTCTTCAATACTTAAAAGACATTCATTTTTCCCTAGAAAATAATCGTGTCACTCAAATCACTAAAATTTTATGATTTTATGATACAAATTAAACATATATTAATTTTGCAACCATTTTCAATTTTATGTAAAATATATAATTCCCATGTTTACCTATTAAATCTAAGGTTATTTTAAGCAAAGAAAATAATCCTCAAGGATGGAATTTATGTATATCTGGAAGAAAAAAAACTACTTTCTAACATTTTTTTTAAGGACCTTAGTGTAGAGGAGTATTCAAGTGAGAAATCAAATGTGTGATACTTGTTTTAAAGTGGTAAGGGACATTTTTGAGAGTGAAAGTTTACTGATTGAGTGATACAACATTTGAATTCTGCAATGAGCATTATTTCAATTTTCACACAGAACTATTTTATTATTTATTTTAAAACTTGTGAGTCATAAGATAACATGTGAAATTTATAGAAAACACTTGAAAAGTGACTAGTGCCTGAATGATATTAATAAATAGGGTTGATTATCAAATCTGATACATTTCAAACTTGATCTGTAGAATCTTTTAATACAAGAGACTCCAGGCTTCATCATCTGAGTCAATAATCCATCAGAAGGAGAATCTTTTCTATGCTGCCATTGATAATCAGTGCTTGAACATTTCCAAAGTTGAAATTTCTGTTTTGTTGTTTGCTTGTTTGTCATGTTTGTTTTCCTGGTTTGTGTATCTTGTACATTTTAGTGTACAGTTGGCCTAACCATATCTTCATATAATGTCTACTACTGAAAGTATATAGAATAAATCAAACCTGTTTCTTTGCAAGAAGGTCTTTCAAAATATAGAGTTGCTAAATTAACAAATAAAAATAAAAGATACACATTTAAATGTGAATTTCAGATAACAAATAACTTTTTACCATAAATATGCCCCATGCATTTTTCACATCCAGTGTTGTGCAGCTTATAATAACTACAAAATTATTCACTCTTTTTCTAAAATTCAAATTTGACTTCGAATTCTGTATTTTCTCCAGCAAACCTATTCAAAGACAGTTTCCTATTCTAAAATATTTCTGGTTGCTTTAGGTTTAGGCTAAATATACAAATTTACAATATTGGAAAATAGCAGCTTTCTGTGCTTTCAAGACTCAAAATCACTCTGGAAATATTGTATTTATGACCACATAAAATTACTACCATAATCAGACACAGTCCATACTGAAAAGACTGTAGGTGTTGTGAATTTCTTTAATCTTTAATGAATGTAGTTAAAGATCCAACACATCTTTTTATTTTTTTCCTTGAATTTTTGCAAAAGTGTCATATTGCTGATTTGCATTATTCCTATGTCAATGGGGGCACTAAGTATTTCCTCTATCCCCATGGTATCATTCCATCATGCTGTATATACTGTGAACTTTGAACCTAAATGCATCACTCTCTACTTAGTCTTCATCTTTAATTCAAACCAAATAATTTTAGCTGGGATATTTTCCATTACTAAGTGTTCTCACTTTCCAAATGTTTCATAATCACTGCCTTTATGCAGAACACTACCTTATTGCTTTTAAAATACAGTTGTTTTTTTTTTTTTTAAATGCTCATCTTGGGCGCCTGGGTGGCTCAGTTGGTTGAGCAACTGCCTTCGGCTCAGGTCACGGTCCCGGAGTCCCGGGATCGAGTCCCACATCGGGCTCCCAGCTCCATGGGGAGTCTGCTTCTCCCTCTGACCTTCTCGCCTCTCATGCTCTCTCTCAAATAAATAAATAAAATCTTAAAAAAAAATGCTCATCTTTTCAAATAATTCTCAGGAACACATTCATCTTATAATATTCAAGTTTTATCCACATGGACTAGTAAATCATGGTAACAACATTCTTTGGTTATTATTATGTTCCCATTACATTATTTCTTTATAGTTTTTCATATTAATGAAAAGATTTATAGAACCTAAGTTTATATTTCCTGAAAATTATTCTACATAAGAATAGTTTCACATTTCAATGCGCAGTTGTTGACAAACCAATGTTTTAATTGTGCTCGATTACTCATGATACACAAGTGAGCTACTTTTGGCAATGTATAGGAAAATGAACACTCTAGGCCATAACCTACGGGTATATGAAGATAGTTTAATAGATAAATGACCTATGGTTAACATTTAGATAACTATTTACTAAAAATATTGGCAGAAAGGTGAAGAATAACCATTAGGTTTATTTTTCTTTTTTTGGACAACTTGTTTTCTAATATATATGTGGTTAGTTCATATTTTGTGGCCTGGAAACTATCAAGTCTAGAATTACATAAAAGCTGAAATTATGAAAAACTGAAATGATCCAATACAGACTTCCTTACACTATGTTAATTTCTGATGGTAGGTTAAACTTATATTTTGGTATTATTAAAACTGGATTCTTAAAATATATTTACCTGACAGATGGAAATCTAATCAAATTTCAACTACATGTGAGTTTTCTAGTAACAACCCTGTAGGATTGAAACACAGAAGTGAGCCATTTTGAATACCTCTGTGAATAATTTGTTAGGCAGCAATCTCAAAGCTTTCACAGCTCTAATATAAATTTAAAATGAATTTTGGTAAACATATTGAGGTTATGTGAAAGTTAATGCATTTTTAAACAGATAATCCTACCTTTCTGAATAGAACATCAATTGCTTGGAAGCAGGATAAGAAATCAGTTTTAGATTTTACTTCCTGATGGTTCAAATAATATCACAAATAACCATATCTTGAGAGATGGAAAAATAGACCAAAAGTTATGATTTTCATTGAACTTACACATTACCTAAGAATCCAAAATTTAATGCTCACTTACTGGGATATATATAAGAATCAGTTTTGAAGATGGTTTTATTACATTTCAATTTATAACCAAAACCCTTAATGTAGACAACAAAACATGAAATAACATATCCCATCAGTTATATTCAGTATTGACTTTTGTTGAATCGTCTTTGAAAATGTTGCTACAAAAGTTGGGTATTCATCCTTTCTGATGGAGGCATAATACTTCATAGTGTATATGGATCACATCTTCCTTATCCATTCGTCCGTTGAAGGGCATCTTGGTTCTGAAAATGTCAAGAATTTATGATTCTCCGTTGTCAAAGAAAAATTGCAACAGATGGAGTTAAACAGGCAAGAAAGACTTTATTATGGACTATTCCAATAGGGAAGAGAGATAGAATTCAACTCTCCTGAAAAAAAAGGTGTTGGGGGCAGGGGAGAGGGAATTCTTAGGACTGGGGGTGAGCTGGTAGAAAAGTACTAGAAGACGTGTGTAGGGGAGATTGATAAATATGATTAGACCACCACTATTGGCTAATTGTAGTATATTAAGTTAGATGTTTATTATTCCACAGAGTCTAGGAGGGAGGGGCACTCTCTCATTCAATGGTTATATTTCAAAGGGATGGCTCCCAGATCTTTGAGGAAAACATAGGTTTTTCATAAAACTGACAAAGGTTAGGAGAAGATTTACATTGAAAGGGAGCAGAGAAACAATTTGTAATTAAATTTTCTAAAGTAAATCTTCTAAGAAAAGGGAGGTCAGAGGCCTAAGTCAGGAGGAAGATTATGTCAAGTTCAATCAAGATGAGGGAAGGGTTAAGACCATCTTCATCCTGTTTAAAAAAATGGAATTTATAATAATTCACTTTTGCCTATTTATGAAACATGAAAAATGTATTAAATATGAGATGAATGAAAGGAGATCATTTATCAATAGACCTTCAATTTTTATTAATTGAGCACTAACATTTTGGTTATTCTTTCATAGCCAGTAGAAGATTTATTTCATCAATAGCTTCAGAAGAGAATATGTGATTCTTATATAGCTTGTGATATATTTAATAGTTTTCCTCATAAGGCTACTATAAAATCCTTGAAATGTATAGGTTTGGCATACTGTGTGATGCTCTGAGATTGCTACAACCAATTTTAGCTCCCAGATACTAGACTGAAATTTCTAGTAATTTTTATTTTAGCTATACCTAAAAGGTAATACAAAGATAAGCTACCTATCTTTTTAAAATATTTTATTTATTTATTTGACAGAGGCTTTAACCCACTGAACCACCCAGGTGCCCTATAAACCTAGTATGGTGAGTTTCAGCCTATTATTAAATTTGATGAAGATCACATTATAACCTTGGACTTTACCGTGGGTTATTTTTCATATCACATTTATATAGCTAAAAGTCTAACAATTCATGTAATTGAGTAATAATTATATCCAAAACTCAATGTTAGTGCTTGAAACTGACATCATCTCTCTGACAGGCATATCCACATTTTACATGTGAGGAAACTGAGGCTGAGAGTATTTAATTAATTTGCGCAAAGTTACCCATTGTGTCCTACTGCATTGGAGAATGAAGGAAATTGGATGTTAAGTTGCCTATTTTAGTGTCCATCTGTATCACCTAAAGAGACTGAGGGCCACCATTAAAAAGGTCTCACTGTCCTCTATGAACAATTTTTCTGCACTTATTTCTGTTTGACAGTGACCTTTCCATATTTGGGGTTCCCTTGGAGATGCACCTACTTTCTACATTATACAACTGGTTGTGCTTGTTAGGTTAAAGATCCAGGTCTTACTTTCTGTCCCATGCACTTTTGACATTATTCAAGTTTTATTCCTATGGCTATTGTGTTTCCTTTTTTTATTTGTTTGTTTCTCCTTTTATAACCTGTCTACTAGAAACTGATCTCTAGACAGAATTTAATGAAGCACTTGTATGTCAGGACTTCCTCAAGTTTCACCCGCTGTGCTGAACCATTTTCTACTACCTCCAACTTTCTTAAATCAGAGCTTGAGTAGCCTCACCTGTTAGAGTCTGCACCTGCCATTCTCACTCGAGCCCCAGAGAAGCCCTATCACTATTATGAGACCACGTGAGCCAATAGGAGGTTTCTCATGGGTCCACCTGTACTGGTGAGAACAAAATGTGTGGTAGTTAGGAGAAATAATGGTTGATATTGTGTTATAGGACTGTCTGTAAGACTCTTCCTCCTCCTCCTCCTTTTCTTTCTTCTTCTTCTTCTTCTTTTTTTTTGTTACGTGGAGAACTCACACTTAACAATTATGACTCAGTCTATTTTTTTTTTCCCCACCCTGGAGTGTTCTCTTGCCACCTGTCCTCTTTCCTCACCTAGTCCAATTCCCAAATTTCTCAGCTGCTGCTGATAGAGACTCTTAAAGAGCTGGTATTCATCCTCTTCTGGCACTTTCACCTTCCACTAATATCACTCATCTCCCCAACAGTAGAGGTTTCAGTATACTACTAGTGATTAGCATGTCATTACTGTAAGTAATCAACAAGTGCTCACTGAATGAGTAAATACAGTAAGTATTTTTAAAAATGGGGAAAAGGGGGATATAGATCAACTACTGGAAGCAATAGTGGGCTTTAATAAAATACCAGAAATGTTATACATGGAATAAGTTTTAGTTTAGACATTCCTTTACTGTTTATTCAACAGATAAATACTGGACATTAACTATGTGACAGGCAATGTGTGAGTCACTATGAACACAGTGGTGACTAACACACTGCCTTTAACTTCAAGCCACTTTGTGCACACCTGGGGACACGGACACATGTAAACACACAATCTCAGTAAACTGTGATACGTGGATGCCTATAGCATTTCATGAAAACATTAAGGATAGGGGTATCACTAAAGCCTAAAGAGAAGAGAAGATTCCTGAATAAGCACTCTGATAGCTTAGGACTGATCAGTGAATGCAGTAAAAATGGCTGCAAGTCATGAAATACAAGTATTCCAAGGAGGGAAAAAGTTACTCCATGCAAAGACCTAATAATAGAATGAGATGATACATTCTAGGAAATTGGAAGTAGTTCGATATGGGTAAGAATGACAAGACATGGGATTGAGGCTACAACAGGAGTCAGATCATCTAGAAGCACGTGGTAGCAAAATGTTAAGGAACGTTCGCGATATTTTTTTTTTCCCCTGTAGTATAATAGGCAACCATAGGTGTTTTAAGCAAAGGGGCTCCAATATCAGGTTTTTATTTTATTTTATTTTTTATTTTTTTCATTTTGCTGCAGTGTGGTAAATATATTGGGAAAAGCCTAATCTGAAAGCGGACCAAAAAATATTGCAGTAATGTATACTGGAAGTGATGGTCTTCTGAAATGGGAGAATAGGGGTGCCTGGATGGCTCAGTTGGTTAAGCATGATCCCAGGACCCTGGGATTGAGCCCAGTGTCAGGCTCCTTACTCAGCAGGGAGCCTGCTTCGCCCTCTCCCTCTGCCTGCTTGTGCACTCTCTCTTTGCGTCAAATAAATAAATAAAATTTAAAAAATAAAGAAAGAAAAGAAAAACTAACCTAAAATGGGATGCTGCATTGTTTTGAGATTTTGTTTATGTGATATATGACATTTGGGTGAGGAAGGAGTCAAAGGTAATTCCCATATTTCTGCCTTGGAAATTGGATAGATAGTTGTTTTACCTTGAGAAGATAGGAGAATATTCGGGTTGGGGGAAGTAATTGTGAGAAATGATATATTCAGTTTCATAAATTGTGAGTTTGAGGCATTTGTGAGATGTCCTGTAGTTCTGTAGGTGATGATACTTTGGATTCAAGGAGTATTCTGATATGGAATATTTATCAGTAAGACAGAAGCATATAGATAATGTGGGAAGTTGTCAGAGTGTTAGAGTAGAATGTGAGGAACCTAAACATTTAACTGGTAAGTGAAGTAAGAGAGAGAGAGGAAATATGAGTCACTGTAGACCAGTGGTTCGCAACTGGGGGCAATATTCCCCACCCCCCAACCAGAGCTATCTGTCAATGTCTGGAGTCATTTTTATTGTTACAACTAGGGAGAGGAATGGGGGTGAATTGTGCTTTTAGAATCTAGTTGGCAGAATCCAGGAATGGGCAAAGATTGCCACTAAACATCCACAGTGCATAGGACAAGACCCCACAACAGTCTTATCTAGTCCAAAATGTCAATAGTGTGAAAGCTGAGAAATCTTGCTACAGAAAAAGAGAAAAAAAAAAAAAGAAAAAGACTTTGTAGTATCTGAAAGCTAAGAAAAGGCACCATTAGAAGGAAGAAACAGAGAGATATAAATAGTATTTATCTTAAAAAGATAGATTGGGAAAAATAGTTTTAATGGATGAGAATATCAGATAGCAGGAGACTGAGGTAGAAGCAAGGATTTTCAAAAACAAAGTATCTGGTGGATTTCTCAAAGCTTAAATATTAATGGAAATAAGCTGTAAGTTAGAAAAAATACAAACAGAATGGATAGTAAATGGTACAAAGAAAAGAAGTCCAGAGATAAAGAGAAATGAATGGAAAATGAATCATGAATGAAGCAGTGGGAAAGAGGTGGGAACCCACCTACAGGACTAGAGAAATACAATTTCCATTGAGGAGAGGAGGGAAAAATGGTTGTGAATTCAGCTATTGTGTAAAATGCTGACAGGTAATTAGGCAGTTCTTATCTTCGTGAATTTGAAGATGAAGCCATCTACTGAAAATGGGAAGGGTGGTGAAATAGAAGACTTGATTATAGGGGTATGGGTTTACAGTCTCCCTCCTGGGCAGTGGGGGAGGAATCCTGCCAAGGAAATACAGCGGTATTATACCTGCAATCTATGGTAATGATGTTGCCAAAGGAAAAGTGAAATTCTGCAGGTGGTGGCTCTTTCACATCTTTAATTTGCTGTACCAGGATCATTTATGCTTTCTATCTTTTTCTCTATACATCTTCCTACTCCCTCTCATACTCCACTTGACACACACTTTTTTTTTTTTTTTTTTTTGGAGAGCCATGGGCTCAGTCAGTAGAAAATGCAACTCTTAAATCTAGGGGTTGTAGATTCAAGCCCCGTGTAACGATTACTTAAAAATAAAATCTTAAAAAAGTCTTAAAAAAAAAAAAAGCCAATCTTTTTACCTGGTGAATATCAGTATTGGAAGGGAAGGACTAGAAGAGTGTTATAAACTATTTCCATGAATATGTGATTAATAAATCATAGTTTAGTGCTGAATCTCTGAAAGCAGTTGAATGTTAGCCATCCCCATAGATTTTCATTAATATTTCTGCTGAATTTCAATATAAAGCAATCATCCTATTTCATATGCACAATCCGCATTTTGAATGAGCCTAAAGATTTGAAGCTTCTGAGCAGAGTTTAACACACGTTCTCCTTATCTGAAAATACTGTTAGAAATGTTATTTGGATTATAAGCAGAGCTTTCATTTGTGGAGCCCATGGCAGTCCGTGTCATAAATATGCACATATCTTCGCCTCAGCAAGGCTCTTCTAAGTACATTTCATGGTACTTTTCATATGCACTGGATTTGATTTG
The DNA here is from genome assembly GCF_009829155.1 of Mustela erminea. Lineage (NCBI taxonomy): Eukaryota > Metazoa > Chordata > Mammalia > Carnivora > Mustelidae > Mustela > Mustela erminea. The sequence continues at coordinate 50,697,745 of NC_045628.1, read as the reverse complement.
TTTTAGGGCATAATATAAATTCTCTGCTGTGATACACGATAAGGGAAACACTTTTTAAGAAATCTGTGTTGGCTATGTGCATCACCGAGCCTCATGATTTATTAACTGCCTAAATAATCCCTTATCATTATTGTTTGTTTTTATACATAACCACTCATCAGGTCCTCAGCACTGTATCTACCTTTCTTTGCAGTGTCTCTTAGTCAGTGCATTTGCCCTCAGTTACTTTTGTGAATTCTTCTGGAAGATAATGATAGCATTTCACATTCCATACCACTAACCACACTACATGCCACAGAATACAAATGTGTATAAGGTGGTGGTTTCATTATCTTAGGGTCAGTAGAATTTCAAGAGCTTTAAAATTACCTCCATCAATGATGCAAGTGTCAGCTTAGTTTTAATAAATCTTTAGGAACAGCCACAAGTTACTTCTAGGACATCTTCCTATTTCCAGAAATACATCATTCAGCTGCCAAATCTACTATCAATGTCTCACTAAAGAAATTCCACTATTAAATGCAATGCTATACTTCTGGTGTATGCAGTTACTTTTTGATAACTTAAAATATGATTAACCCAAAGTTTCCTCAGAATCAATTCACATTTATGATACTCATACAAAATCAGACAAAGGGAATACAGTACAAGCAAAGCAGAATAAAGAATATACAAACACATTTATCATCAATAACGCATGTATGAGCTGGTCGAATTGCAAAGCCTGTTGTTAGAAATGCATTACTTAATGCAGACACAATGAAACACAGGCATTTGGCAAGGTGACTTTTTTAGAATAAATTAGAGTTGACAAGTAGTGAATTCAGCCAACCAATAAGTATAGTGTAAAATTTCTGATAACATGCAGCCAAATTCAGATGTTTTGCTTTTAATTTCCAATAAATTTGACCATATGCTCCACTTGCAGAAAAACTAAATTATGGGGGTTTGCTTTCACTTGTCTTTTTTGTAAACTACTGCCATTATTTAAAGTTGGTGGTATTTTTTTTAGAATGAACTATGCCCCATTCTCAAAAGATAATGTGGTATTTAAAAGACAAAATAGCTTCTTTGTATATTAGAAAGTAAACAGCTTTTGAAAAAGTCATAGGCACTCCAGGATACCCATCTCATCCCATAAATATCTATCATGTGACCTCTTTCAATTGCAAAGCAGTTTATATTAAGTTTTTCCTGATATTCCTAGTCCAAAAAAAGAGACTCAAAATGAGAGTTGGCAAAATATATCTAATGGAAAGGTAAAGTGAATGAAATTTGCTTAAACTTGAAGGAAATTTTTCTAACAGCAAAAAATGTATATAACACTGATTTGATACTAAATATTAAAATAGTTAAGGTTATTTATAATTTACATTCTGATTTTTCTTATAGCCTCGATATTGAAACAAAGGAAAATCAGTAAGGTTAGAAACAAAAATATTAAAAGGTAAGTAAATATAGAAATATTTATTGTCTGTAATGTTAATATTAACAATATGGCCCTGGTGTTTATTGACAATGAGGTTTATAATACTGAACCTCAGGGTTGAGCATAGTTCTGGACAACCACAGGTCTTCCTGTTCCATTATATTAACTAAGCAAGAAAATGATTAGGCTGAGGTGGTTTTAATACCTTAGCAGCTTGCCTAAAAGAGCAAATGAAAACCTAAGCCTGTAAATCCCTCAGGGTTAAGAAAGCCGAACCTAGAGACAACCAATCAAAAACAGTCACCTAGGCTCTTTCAAATCAGGCAGATGTTCAAGGTTATAGCCAGTCAAACAGCCAATCAAATAATTTCTCTGCTTTTTGTTCCGCCTTGTCTGTATGAAAGTCTTTCCCCTCTTGGTTCCTGTTGGTGGAGTATTACTAACCACTTCAGCTTGGGCACTGCCCAATTCCAATTCATTTTTGCTCAAATAAACTCTTAAAATGTGTAAGATACTTCCGTTTATCTTTCAACAGTTCACGCCTCTAAATAACTTCAGCATGGAGCAAAAGACCAGAAAACAGAAACCCAAAGGGAAGCAGGATCACGAAGTCAAAGAAGAGAAGACAAGGCGGAACCGCAAACTTCCAGACCACAGATTCAAAAATCCCAAATGCACAGAGGGACGGAGAGAACCCAGTAGTGTAACACTAATGAATGTCTTTTCAAAGAGAAGGAAACATCTGGAGTGAGGAATAAGTGACACCCTTACCCCACCATTGAATGGTTCCTAATTGGCAAGTCTGAGCCATTTTTCTTATTTTGACTTCTGGTTGATTTGATGCATTTCTGTCATATTTGGGGACTTTTATTTGCTATGCTTTTTCTTTGCTTCTGAAATTATTATTTGTTGCATTGGTTTGTTTTGGTCTATTTTGTTTTGTCTCTATTTCTCTCGTTGTCCTCCTATGGGATAGATATAATAAACTTTGTGTCTGATTTTTTTTACTAGCACCTCTTAATATGCTAACACAGACGTTTAAATTTATATATTCCAACCTAGCCTAATTTGAAGATTATCTCTAGCCTCTTCTCAAATGAGGCAAGGGCTTTATCACACTTTCCACTAAATGCCCCCACAAAAGTCTTTGTTATTGTTTGCTTCACTTTACCTTTTAAACATACCTCCAAAGAATGTTGATATCATTTCCATTGTTTATTTTATTGAATGCACCCCTGAACACCTGTTTATAGTAAAAGCTTAGTTAGATTTACTGTTTTTTACTAATTTATTCCTTTCCTTCCCACCTTCCTTGCTTCCTTCCTTTCCCTCCTTCCTTCCTTAATTAATTTATTTTTCTCTCTTTTTGTTCTGCTTTCCATTCCTTTCTGAAATTTATATCCCTCTAGCTGAGGGGCACAGTATAATATCTCACTGAGGTTTTGGGGACTGTAAAATTTGTAAATTGATTTTGAATATAAGCTTTATTTCATATTTATAATTTGGTTGCATATGTTAAAAAAAAAAAAAAAGATTTTCCTTCTTAGCAAGTTCACCTGCTGTCACCTGTCTGTCACCTATGGTTGCTAAGGATATGCTTCCTAATACTTCATCCTGTGTAGATATTCAGACCTTCTGTTACCTTTCAGGATTTTCCCCTTACCCTTAATGTCTTCATTTTCAGTGTGATTTGACCATGAATGGATTTGCAATATCATCGTTCCTGGTACTAGGTGGAACTTCTTAATCCGAGAACTCATGTTTTTTCTTATTTCTGGAAATTCATCCACCATTATAACTTTTTTAATATTGTCTCTCATCCAGTCTCTTTTTGTAATCCTTCTGGAACAAATACTAGTGGAATACTGGAGCTATGCTTTCCGTCTTCACTCTCTTAAATTTCCGTCACATCGCGATTTTAAAAAATATCTGACTATAATACGTTCTTTTATTTTCCTTTTCTCCCCTCTTCCAGTTTATAAATCCCTTGCTGGCAGTGACTGGTCAATATTGAAGTAATCATTTGAATCTTTTCCCCAGTGAATGAACTTTAATCTTCATGATTTTTATCTTGTTCTCTTTCAGATCTTTTTATTTTATATATCCATGACCTTATTTATAGAGATTCTTTAATTCTTTTTTTTTATATTTTATTTATTTATTTGACAGACAGAGATCACGAGTAGGCAGAGAGGCAGGCAGAGAGAGAGAGAAGGGGAAGCAGGCTCCCCCCTGAGCAGAGACCCCGATGCTAGGCTCCATCCCAGGACCTGAGATTATGACATGAGCTGAAGGCAGAGGCTTTAACCACTGAGCAACCCAGGCACCAATAATTCTTTTTTTTTTTTTAAGATTTTATATATATATTTGAGATAGAGTGAGAGAGAGAGAGAAAGAACATAAGAGGGAGAGGGAGAAGCAAGCTATCCATTGAGCATAGAGCCTGATGTGGGGCTCAACCCCAGGATCCTGAGATCATGACCTGAGCCAAAGGCAGATGGTCAACTGACTGAGCCACCCAGGTGCCCCTTTCTTTATTGGAATATTGAAACATATTTGTTTTATGCAGCCTATCGAATTTTCTATGAAATTTAATTCCCTGGATATGTATTCTCCAGGTTATTTCTGCATAGAGTAGTTTTCATCATGTTGGACTTCCTCATGTATTTTATAATTCTTATGCATATTATCATTTCTTAGCAGACTTCTGCCTTTATTCGAGGCATCTGAGAATCACTACTTATGCCCTGGACTGTGACTCATACTATAGTATATTACTGTTGCTGAGGTCTAAAATTCTCCAGCTCTAAAACAGGAATATTAGTGCAACACATGGGTTTTCAGCATGGTGCAGAGATTGGGTATTTGGTCCTAACAATGCATGTAACTAGCCTTCTTTTTTTTTTTTTAATATTTTAATTCTGCTTGTTGCTTGGTGATTTATTTCCAGCCTACGCATGAACAATAAATCAAATTTAATCTAAATAAAGATTTCAATTGCAATACATATTAACCCAAAGAATAAAGATAAAATAGCCACTTGTGAGTAAAAAGAATAATGTAGGGGGACTTTTCTTAAAAGCTTAAAAACCACGTAATTGAGGCAATATGGGATAAGATCAGTAATGACAAATATATCAGTAGAACACAATTTAGAGTCTAAAAACTGCTCTGCTTGTATGTGAGAATCTGATATGTGATAAATGCCATATTTAAATTTGTGGGGAGAAAACGTGGATTATTTAATTGCTGCTGTTGGTATAAGTGGTTATCTTTGAGGAAAATATCAGTATCTCATGCCACATATTAAAATGTTTCAAAAGGCAAACTTTCTTTAAAAAAAACAAGACTATAAATTGGTACAATTATTTGAAGAAAAGTCAACGGTACACTTGCAGCAAGGGATGCTGGTGCCCTGCTCAGATTTTTGGTGGCTTCTTGCCCTGCCTATTGTTAATGGTTCACAACTGCAGTCTTCTCGGGAGAATCACCCTTCTCTGTGAGAATGATGTCACTTGGCTAGGGAGTTCCTTGGATTTATGCTTCACCCCAGCTCAGGAAACAATCACTGATGATGTTGTGCAAAGGCTCTACTCACCTGTCTCAAAATAAGACTGTCTTTATGGTATGAGTCACATTTCAGAGTTCCATGTGGAATTAACTAGTTGCCACCTGAATCCACAGCTTAGACAACTTCTCCCCTTGCCCTACCCTGCTTCTCTCATGCCCTTAAAAGTTTGTTCAGAGAGCTCTTTCCTAGCAAAACACTTTACTAGGAGCCCCACTCATATTCTGCTTCCAAAAATTGGAGCTAAGAAAACACTTTGGGAGCACCTGGGTGGCTCAGTTGGTTAAGCGACTGCCTTTGGCTCAGGTCATGATCCCGAGTCCTGGAATCAAATCCTGCATTGGAGTCCCTGCTCTGTGAGGAGTCTGCTTCTTCCTCTGACCTTCTCCCCTCTCATGTTCTCTCTCTCAATCTCTCTCTCAAATAAAAAAATAAAATTTTTTAAAAAACCACTTTCATAACCTTGGAATAGAAAACACTCTCTAAAATGTGATATAAAACTCCAGAGAGATAAAGATGATTATTAATTAAATTGACCAGAAAAAAAAGTTTTAATTGGTATGGGGAAAGACACAATAAATGAAGGAGAGTAAGTATACACTGGGAGAAAATATCTAAAATGTATTTTACAGATACATTATTAATATATATTTTCTTGTAAATTTGGGAGAAATGGCATTCACATATACTCTTCATAGTGGTGTTAATTAGTGCAACATTTTTGAAGCAGAATTGGGAAATCTATTAATGTGTAATAGAAAATTTATTAAATAAAACTAGATATACCATTAAAAATATAAGAATTTAACACATTGAGATATTTCCAAAAATGTCTTGTTTTATAGTCTAAGATATATACTGTGGCACAGTTTGTAATATCAAAGTAAAAACTTAAAGTATCAATAAAATTTATACTATTTATTTATAAACTTATTTGTTTATTTATACTATTTATAAATAAATAACTTTTTAAAGAAGATCAGATGAATTAATAGCTATGTATATACATAGTAGAATACTAATATATTTAGTAAGAATGAGGGAAGTCTAAATTTCATGACATTAACTTCCCTTAAAAATAATGAAAATAATTGCAAAATAACATATATATGTGTATATATATATTATTTTACTTATTTAAACATCAAAATGTTTTGAAGTATAGAGGCACCTGTGTGGCTCAGTTAGGCATCTGGCTTTGGCTCAGGTCATGATCTCAGGGTCTTGGGATCAAGCTCCATGTCAGGCTTTCCAGGAGTCTGCTTCTCCCTCTCCCTTCACACATAAGGCTGCACCTGTGTTGTTTGTAGACCCTTCCCTAATATGTCTTCATTGGGTATTCTTGACAAATTTGAGTCCCCACATTGTACACAGTCTAGAAAAATGACATCAGATTATTTGGATGCCTTTTTACATAAATGAAAATGTCTTGTTCTTGCACCCAGCTGGTGCTCTCTCTCTCTCAAATAAATATATAAATACATAAAACATTTTTATAAATAAATAAATAAATAAATATCTAAATAAATAAATATTTAATAAATTTAAATAAAATTTAAAAATATCTAAAAGTGTATACAGTAAACTGATAGCAGTATATACCTGCAGGGGTATGAATTGAAGAAGGGGAAGTTTTATTTTTTTCTCTAAGCATTTTATTATTCTTTGAATTTTTCAACAACTAATATTAACTTAGTTACTAAAAATTATTTTAAGGAAACTTTTCTACATTAGTTTATTTGCTGTGAGGCTGAAAAACAATTAAAGCCAAGAGTTTTTTTCTAATATATTAAATTTCACATAGCTTTTTGATAGGGTGTAAAGGATAAACATATATATGTGTGTGGGTGTATATATATATCCATACACGTTATATACACACACATTATATATACATGTAAAATATATATGTATATATGTACGTATATACAAACATATATGTGTTCATTATATATCATATAGATGTTACCCAAATATATATATATATATATATATACACATATGTGTATATATATATATCTCCATCCAAATAGGTAATGTAGCCTTTTAAGAGTTATAGAAGAAACATATTGCAGATGTTGAGTCCATATCTAAATATTTTTTCAGAGTTTAATAAATAACCACTATAATGAATGTGCCAGGGAGCTTAATTGAGTGGGAAGAATAGCCTAGAAAACATTGAAGAAAAAAACACTGAATAGAGGATTTTTGGATTCAATTGTACAGTACTTATGTTTTATATATTCTAGTCACCCTTGTTGTAAATCTTGGTGTGCATTAGAAAACCCATCTTTTAACATTTTAAAGAAATATATGTCATTATTTGTATTAATAAACTTTATAATTACATTTCTTAATATAATGCCTCTTCTAAATGTAACAACACAACAATTTGTTGTCCGGACAATTCATTGTCAAACTAAAAAAGCATATCCAGATCAGAGAAGTTAAATTCTACTGCAATTTAACTTAATATTTCTAGCAATTTGGACTATTCATATCTATTAGGTTTATATTCTCTCTCATAATCAAGCTGTTTCATTTTCTCTTATATTAAACAAATGAACTAATAATGTTCAATACCCATATACATGAATGACAAATACCAATACTGTGGTGTTGAACGTTGTAGAGACTCAGATATTCACAGATCCCTGTAAGTATAATTATAGTATCACTCTTACCATTTCCAAAGATAAAAATGCCCACTTGAAAACATTCTGTGGGTCAAAGAAGTAAAAATATAAAAAAAGTTCCATGTGAAAAGATGTGGTAACTATAAAAGCATCTAGATTAGCAAAGAATCTCTAATTTAAATGGTCAAGTTAAACAAGCCACAATTAAGACTAATTTGGTTTTCTTGTTTGCAGCTGATAGAAAGAGGATTTCAAATTAACCTATATTATATTTAGTATTATTTTCAAATGTAAATGGCGTAACCCTTTAAGCTCAGTGTTGTTAATTTTTTAAAGTAACAAAACCACTTATTCTTTTGCCAGTTCCTATGTTCTAATTTTGCACACCTACCTTTTTCCTATTTGCAAAAACAGTTTCAACATGGTTAATTTTTTTAAAGGAACATTACATTCCCTTTGTCATTTCAGTAAACATAAATAATTTAGAACCTCCATAGTCATGATAAATTGGCCTGGTTGCCACTTGACTCATGGTCAAATGAAGCAGGCTCTGCTCCCAAATTTTAGCAGATGTGGCTACAGCACAAGCCAGGCATCCAGGATATTTACCCTAGGGGAAGGATTCCATTTGGATGAAAAAGAATGAGGGGAGCCTTGTTAGACTACCTGGTAAAGACCTCTTACTATTTCTCCTATGATATGGTATTACCAGTTAATCTACTGATTCATTCTCTGGCATTTGAGAAAGTGGAGATCTCTGTCTAATACATTTGGCTGCAATCCTTTGTTATCAGAATGTCATGATTTCCTTGACAAGGATTTCTAGTTGGAGCCCTGCAGGTCACTTTCCTATGCTGGCCATACATAAGGCCGCACCTGTGTTGTTTGTAGACCTTCCCCAATATGTCTTCATTGGGTGTTCTTGACAAATTTTAGTCCCCATATTGTACACAGTCTAGAAATATGACATCAGATTATTTGGATGCCTTTTTACATAAATGAAAATGTCTTGTTCTTTTTTGTTTCTGGTCTTTCTCTTTGGAGATATTTTGTATGTTGAAAACTAGTTGCAAGTTCTGCCAAACTGTGTGTAGTCTACCCTTTTCCAGATATCAGTGGTTTGGCTCTGCTACACTGTTCATCTGTATCAATTTTCCATAGCAAGTTCCTTTCAGCATATTTGTTCTGGGCTGTACTTGACAAGTACAGTGCAAAATATAAAGCAGCTGTGTTATTGAAACTTCAAATTGTATACATAAAATTTTACACCCAGCACAGTTTTTGCATCTTCTTAGATCCTGTCCATCAACCTAACTGCTACAGAAATGGTATCTTGATTGTATGAGTATGTCGGCAGCAACAAGGTAAACTCCTGCTCTTCTACTGAGCAGGAAAAGAGCTTTATGTGTCTGTTTGAGGGGTTTTAAGGCAGTTTGCATTCCAAATTGACACGGGTGTAAAGGTTTTAGGATTTCAAAGATATTACTGTAAGGGCAAGTTTATGGGTTGGGCGCGGAGCACTTCCCTGTGTGAATTACCGTTGATTGCCTAACCTTGCTCTGTGACTGGTGGAGCCCTGCTGGAGTGCTGTAATTCTCATGCTCGACAGGAGGCTCGGTGTTATCCAAATCCCAATGGTACTCAACTGAATTGATGAAATGACCGGGAAGGCCTAATTAAAGCTGTTCAGCTCAAATGTATTGATGTATTACATCTATTACGGCTTGGTTCAATAGGTCCACCCTGTGAATGCTGCCACAGCCTGTAAAGCAAACTAAACAGATTGAATAAATAATGCTGCAAGGAAAGGAGACAGCCACAGAATCAAAGCACCAGAGCGCAAAATGCAACAGGATGACCTATGAACTTTTTATCATATTACTCACCATAAATTACTTTAGTCTTTATTATTTTTACATGATGAACACAAAAGAGAGAATATTAAAATTTAGAACAATCTTTTGATCTATCACAAGAGCTGGCAAACCCTTTCCTCCTTTAGTAAACATTGCATGACAGTGTGCATAAAATCAATGTGGTTTTGCTTGACTTTTCTTCACGATTCATTGTTAGAATCTAGCTTTTTCTTTTGCTTCTGACTGATCCTTTTGTGAATCATTTTTTTTTTTTTTTTTAAGCAGTACAATCTACCATCTTCCTTTATTTTCCCTGGCCCAAGAGGCTTGTTAACTCTTCTTGTATTCTTTGCTGAATTTGAATCATTGCAGATTTCCATAATTTGTATATTGTCCTGGGCAATAACTCTGATTATGTTTGGTAATGAGTTGTTCCAGATTCTGGTTCATTCCAACATGGAGATGTCTTACTCATTCATATGTGACAGTCAATGTTATTTATATCATTCTGTTTGCACTGTCAGAATAGTATACTTGTGTTGCAATAATAACTTGCTAAGCTAAAACAAAGGAAGGATAGGCTTCTTAAAACATATGCAAACTAAAAGTTATCAAAGTTTTCTTTTCCTTTTATACAATTAAATTTTTAAAATTATAGATGTCTTCCAAATTTATTTTCTGCCACTGAACTCACACTGAACTTCAGACATACTTTTCTGATTGCCTACTTGACATCTCCCCTTAGACGTTTAAAAGACATTTTCAACTGAATGTTTAAGAGTTAGATCCTAAGCTTTCTCCCCTTACTCCTTATCCAAATCTGCTTTGCAATTTCCCCACCTGAGCACATAGCAATTCCTGTTTTCCACTTGCTTAGGCTCAGAGTATTAGTGACCATGGACTATTCTCTCTTTTTTTTTTTTTTTTGTACTTCTAATTTTATGTATCAGCATATCTTATTAGTTTTACCTTCTAAATATGTTCTAAACTCAACCACTTCTCACTGCCTCTACTGTTACTATTCTGGTGCAAGCCATGATTACCCTCCATTTGAAATTTCACTGTAGCTTCCTAGATGTCTTCCATGATTTCCTTCTTGTCCCTCTCTAGTTGGTTTACCTAATCCCTTTTGTATACCCTTCTCATATTAGAGATGTTGAAAAGCTTAAAACCACATTGGCTAGACTCCCTTGCAGTTAGGTATTGGATCAATTAAATGCACAGAGTGAGACTGGAAGACAGAAGTTGGGAAGATACCATATTCCCTTCCAGTTGGGTTATTTTCTGGGAACCTAGCAAAGCCATAGATCTCTGAGTTTTCTCCACAGTAGAACCTCAGAATCCCTTCCCCAGCCTCTTCCATTATAAGAAGCATTAGAGCAGTGTTGGTAGTGGCAGATAGGAGTGCTTTATCTGCCTTCCTGATCCCTTAATTTTAGTTTTGTCTGTTTGCCAGTTTCTTGTTTGGCCAGAGGAATTCTTGGAAGCAGCAATAGAGTGTTGATTCCATTACAACCTCAGGGGGTCATTTGTCTATTTTTCTGTCTTCCTTTTTTTTTTTTTTTTTTTTTTAATTAATTTATTTATTTATTTTTATTTCCAGCATAACAGTATTCATTATTTTTGCACCACACCCCGTGCTCCATGCAATCCGTGCCCTCTATAATACCCACCACCTGGTACCCCAACCTCCCACCCCCCGTCCCTTCAAAACCCTCAGATTGTTTTTCAGAGTCCATAGTCTCTCATGGTTCACCTCCCCTTCCAATTCCCCCCAACTCCCTTCTCCACTCTAAGTCCCCATGTCCTCCATGCTATTTGTTATGCTCCACAAATAAGTGAAACCATATGATCATTGACTCTCTCTGCTTGACTTATTTCACTCAGCATAATCTCTTCCAGTCCCGTCCATGTTGCTACAAAAGTTGGGTATTCATCCTTTCTGATGGAGGCATAATACTCTATCAGATAAAGGACTAGTGTCCAGAATCTATAAAGAACTTAGCAAACTCAACACCCAAAGAACAAATAATCCAATCAAGAAATGGGCAGAGGACATGAACAGACATTTCTGTCTTCCTTTTTGATGGTCAAAACTGTACAGTTTTATCAGCTCTTCCAACAATTTTGTAATATTATACTCTCTATAGAAATATCCTTGATATAACTATAATCGTGTTTCTTAACTCTTATTCACTCTTTGATTTTGGGAAAGTCAGTCTCTTTAAATCTGATTATCATCACCTATAAAACAAAAATAATAGCAATGACTACACAACAGTTTATTTTAAAGAGTAATTAAAAAGTTTGAAAGAGCTTAACATGTGCCTTGGTATGTGGTGTGGTCAGCAAATATCTGTCTTTGTTATTGTATCTTTTTTATCCCACTAATGAGATTTCAGCCCCAGCCACCAACTCCAGTTGCCCAGATTATGGGAAGAGCTTCTAAACTGCTTGCTTATGCTCTTGTTAGTTTTAATCCATTGTTTTCTTTATAATTAGAATGATCTTTATAAACCACATAACATACTTATTATAAACACTTCCAATGGCTCCTGATGTTCCTCACTACAGGGCTCTAAATACTTAGCAAAGCTAATTTTACCTTTCGTTATCTGATCTGTTTATATATTCATGTTACCTATTCACCTCTTGCCACTACTTCCCCATTGACAAGCCATACACTCCATACTGCTGATTTGATCCTTGCTCTCCTTCACCTCTATGTTTTCACACGGCCTTTGCCTAGACCTCTCCTGCATTCCCTTTCCTTGGTTAGATCAGATTCTGTCTTTAAACTTAACAATAGAGCTCACTTCTTCTAAGAAGCCTTCCCCAGTCATGCATCAGTCTATCAGATTCTCCTCCTATGAATATCCATAGCACACTATCCCTCCTCTATCATTGCATGTGATAGCATAACAACAATAGCTAACTTTTAGTTGTATTCTATAGTAGGATGAAAAATATATAAATACATGTTGCATGCTCTCTGACTCATAAATAAACCCTCAGGTCCTTATCCAAAATCTGGCATATTGTAGCTGTGTAACAACTATTAGTGAGTGTATGATATATGAAATGAACCCTTACTACATTTAACTGCCTTTAGGCCCTAATTGGATCACATACGGATATTTATAATAGTCTCCTCCATTTTCTACCAACTACCTTGCCACACCTCTATGAGAAAGAACTATCCATCTAAACAAAACCTCACTTGCTAAAATCCAGTAATGTCTTACCATTGCTTATAAATTAAATTCTAATCTTTATATTGTTTTCATTCAGCAGGTATTTATAAATTACATTTTTGTTCAGCGTACAGTGCTACATTGTTCAGGATTTCATCAAAGTCCATTCAGGACAAGATTGACTAACCTATCTCACTTCTTTTCCTTATGCTTTACTATTACCAGTAGAATAGAAGTACTTCTTATCCAATACATAGTACTCAGTTATAAAAATCAGGTAAGATGGAGACATTAAGATTGATAATAAACATATATTTTAGGCATATTACTGGAAGTTTGTAAATACACATTCATCTTCTTATCTTCTAATGTGCGGCTATTATCTTTTCTTTAAATGAGCCAGCTCATTTGAATTTTGATTAATATTTTTGCCCAAACCATGATGAAAAGCATCTATGATTTCTAGTTGCAGATTCTTTATGTCAAAACAAAACCTCAAGGCATTTGAGAAGAAACCTGGATTTTCAACCAGTTAATGTTTTCCCAATAATTTCTACTTCTTTTACCCACATCAAAATTCAACAGCAAAGTTCTTCAGTGATTCTTGATGTTCTAGTGACTTTTCATATGAATGAATATTTTGATTTAACTTAAACAATTATATTAAAGCATTAATAATAGTTATAAATGATATTTGAAACAAAATAATAATTTGGGGGTCTGTATTAAGTATGTATATATTTTAAATTTTATATTTTCTTGATTAATACTCTCATCATTATATAATGTCCTTCTTTGTCTCTTTTTTTTTTTTGGCATCAGTGAGCCTCTTAGCTCACTTTTGGTCACTAGTTGCATGGAGTGTCTTTTTCACCCTTTCACATTTACTTGGTCTTCTCCTTTGTCAAATACGTTGATGAACACATATAATGAGTTTTTCATTTCAGTTATGAAGATTTAAAACTCTCAAATTTCTGCCTATTTCCTATTAAAATGTGTATATTTTATGGGGTGTCTGGGTGGCTCAGATGGTTGAACATCTGCCTTTGGCTCAGGACATGATCTCTGGGTCCTGGGACCTGGACAGCAGCCTGTGTATGCAGCAGAGAGTCTGCTTCTCCTTCTCCCTCTGCCTCTCCCCCCACTCATTCTCTCTTTGTATTCTTCTGTCTCAAATGAATAAATAAAATAAAATAAAAAAAATAAAATATGTATATTTTTACTGATATTTTCTATTTGTTGAGATATCATTCTCCTGATTTCCTTTAGGTCTTTTTCAATGATTTCCTTTTGTTCTCTGAGCATATTTAAGACAGTTGATCTGTGGTTTTTAGTAAAATCAATGTCTGTCTTTTGTTAGAATAATTTTCCATTAATTTATTTTGTTCCCTCTGAGTGACTCATACTTTCTTGTTTCTTTGTTTCATACAAAGGCATTTTGACTATTTTAATTTTTTAAATATTTTATTTATTTATTCATTTATTTATTTAGAGCAGGTAGAGGGGCAGAAGGAGAGAGAGAGAATCTCAAGCAGACTGCTTACCATGGAGCCTGACATACGGCTTGATCTCAAAACACTGAGATCATGACCTGAGCTGAGATCAAGAATCAGATGCTTAACTGACTTAGCCACTCAGGTACCCGTATTTTGAATATTTTAATGTGGTAACACCAGAAAACAGATTCTTCTCCTTCCTCTGGGTTTGTTTCTGTTACTTACTATCACTTGCAGTTATTTGCTGAGCAACTTTTCTAAACTACTTTTTTTAAACAGTATTCTTTGTCATGTGAGATTTTTAATGTCCTGGACCCTTTGTTCCAGTCAGCCAGTCTACTGACAGCAATTTCCTTATATGGTTGGAACAAACAACTAACAAAAACCAATACTTTCCTTGTCTTTTGCAGATTGGTTCCACGTTGGGGCTTTTCTTCAATGCTTAGTCAGGACATTTACAATTCTTCCTTAGCATTTACTTCCTATTTATGCCAAGCATAAAGATCAGCTCTACTTGAAACCCTCGTGTCTTCTCAGATCTTGTCTGAGCATGTCTCCATGCCTGTTTGTGCACTTAGCATTCCAGATTTCCTGTTATATGCAAGAGAATTTCAAAGCTCTTATGCCCAAAGTAAGTCTGCCAATTGGTTCACTGATAAGACAATCTGAACATGTTAAAGTTCAACTTTATTCTTTTCTTAATTCTGAATAAACTATATCTCTTAAACTTTTTATTTATGTGTATGTCACCACCACTCTCTCAGCTCCCCATCCTTTTAATCTTAGAGTGATCATTGGTCTCTTTCCTAAAAATGCTCCATATTGAATTAACACACAGCTGTTGATTTGACAGCTAAAGTGAATCCTGAACTACTTATATTTTTTGCATTTTCTCACTGTTTCTCACTGTAAAATATTTAAACCTGAGATGTCTAATTATATTGTTCATCCATGACAACTAATAATTTTAAACCTTAAGGATAGCTAATGACAAAAAGAACAAGAAGTCATTTTAATGAATATTGATACAAATTTTAATGAGTAGAGATTATAGTAGAATTTTAGATCAAATTGAAAAGCTGAAGTTTTATATGTCAATAGGGAAAAGTGAATGACTTAATGGGAATATATATGGCATATCTGGGGAAAAGAGAGCATGATTTAATGAATGATAAAAGTTTTAAATTTTTATTTTATAGTAAGAAAAAATTACTTTGAGGGAAATCATTGTTTAGGCAGGATATATATTGTGTTGAGAAGTACTGGAGTCAGAAAAATACTAAAGATTATTATTTTTATATTTATTTTTTAAATTCAAAATTCTTTTCCCCACCATAGAAACAATGTTAGAAATAGGAATTAAATTCCTTGATTGGTTCACAATCTTATTCAAACAATAATATGCCTAGAAAACGATAATATATATACTGGTCTTTAGAACACTTCAAGTAGTTCCAATGTTGACAAAATAGTTTTTTTTTTTTCATAGCTCCTACTATTTAATAATTTGTAAGTCTTACTATTTAATAATTTATTATAGTGGTCTTGTTTTTCTTTTGTCCCAAGTGAGATTTAGAATGATTGTCTAAAACTAAAAAAAAAAAATAAAAGAAAGAAAGAAAGAAAAAAATTCTAAATAACAAAAAAGCAAAATATTGTACAAGTGTAAATCAGCTATTCTAAGAAATTGCAGTCTCCAATTATTGGACTTGTTTCTTTAGAAACTAAATTCATTTTCTATCATTGTTTTGGTTTAACATAAAGAAGAATATTTATTTAGGGTTGTGATTTCTTATTACCTACTAGACATTGTATCCAGTATCTCAAACTCCAACTATAATATAAAATAAAAATGAACTTGATAATGGGGCTTAAACACTTATATGTGCTTAATATATATATATATTTTATTTTTCAAAAACATTTAGAAATAAGAAATTGTAAGCATGGAAACAGTTGAAAAGGTTCTTAAATATTTGTTTCAGGAATGCAAGTGAATAAAGCCAAGACATAAATTGACCATAATATAGATTTTCACAGTCACTTAAAGCTTCTTTCAATAGAACATCTTGTTGAAATACTGATTGAACATATAAAAATAATGAGCTTCATGGTACTTACACTATAGAACTTTGAGTGCTGATCAAGTGAGAGGTGGTTACAATCAATCTGTAAGTAAATATAGGAAAAGCATACTTAATTTATATTGTGGCTTTTGAGACTTTTTCCAGAAAACACTAGATTTGAATGTTTGATGTTTAAGTTGTAAAATAAATTATGTCTGTAAGCACATACTTGTCATATTTTTCTGTATTTTTCCTGTATTTTTATGTTACTTATATGATATGTGATGTGTGTATATGTGATAGGTGCATACACTTACAACTTGTAGCATTTATTGTTTTGATATATTAACATTGTTGGTATTTTTAAATAATATATTTGCCACCATATCTATGGAGAGATTGGTGATCATGATCTGTTAGAATTTAGAGTTCTGCATCTGCTACCTTAGCCATAAACAGCTTTTTGGGTCATTGATATTTCTTACCACTAGACCTATACAATGGCTTCCAATTCCTATCATGTATAATCTATTTTCTTCCACCTGGCTTTCCCACCCACATCCTCCTCCCCTCATTCTGTAGTGTAGTATTGATTGACTAAAAGCAATTCCTACAGTGTGTCTGGTCCATTTTCCAGCCCCGAAGTAAAAGTCTTTTTCACTTGCTGCCAAACTAGCCTATGAACAGAATGCCCAAAAACAGTTTATTTTGTTTCAAATCTTGTATAGTGTAAATCAAGTTTGGGGAAGACCCAACATGGTGAACACTGATCAGAGAGTCTGTGCAATAGGGCAGCTATGTGATTTTGGGGTAAAAACATTCCTTAGGCAGACTTTCTAGGTCTATAAATGAGAGTCAGACTAAATATCTCTGAGATTCTTTCTGACTCTAACAGATTTTAGGAACATAGTAAGGACTGCTAAAAGAAATGAGCTTATGAATCAACACAATCTCATATAGTATATTTTGTTAAGTGAGAAAATTCTGGCATAATAGCCCTCATAATATTCCCAATAGACTATCAAGCAATATGGCAGTGGATACAGTGTGTGGTGTGAGACAAACTTAGCTTCAAATGACAACAGTTAAAAGCTTTGTTCACTTAGTCAAAATATTTAAAATTTTTGAAACTCAGGTTTTTCATCTGTAAGACAGAGAGAAATATGTGAACTTTGCAGGATTGCTTCAGAGGAATAGAAACAATATATGTAAAGTTCCACTCTATTTCTGGGATATAATAGGAGGATAATATAAATTTTTAGTGATGTTATCATCACATTTATTTGGCTGTGAATATAATCACCATATATAGCCCACAAGAATTCAATCCATATTTCGTATATAAGTAAATAGATCTAAATGAGGAAGAGACCTGAAAGCAATTCTACCCACTTCCATTGTTAGATACAACTGACAGATCCATAAATACTGAGAGTTAAGAGATGGTCTACAAATCTAGATGTACAGGTTACTGGCATAAAACTAGGTGAAGCAACTCTTAATAAGTAGCTGGCCACTGTTGCCAGCATATGATGTTGTTCTGCTCAATTTCATTTAATGAATAATTCTTAAGTACCTACTATATCTTATGATCTGGGGCCAGGACAGAAACAAAATCTCTGTTTCTGTGATTCTTATTCTAATGGAAGAAGATAAACTATAAGCAAGTAAACTAATCAATATTTAATATGCTAGCTAGATGGAGATTTGTGTTAGGAAGAAAAATAAAGCAAGAAAATGGAGATACAAAGGGACGGAAAGGAAAGTGATATTTTAGGTAAGCTTTTCAAAGATGTTTCTGCAATAAAGTGATTTGTGAGAGGAGATTCAAAAGAAGTGAGAGGACCGTCATGTTGTTATCCGAGAACATTTGAAGCACAGCAGAGAACAAAGGCCCTCAGGCAGGAGAATCCCTAGGCTGTTAAGAAATAATAGGATGTAGAAAGAATGAAGGAAAGTGGGCAATAATAAGAGGTAAGGTGTGCCAGTACCATGCTGTCTTGGTGATCACAGCTTTGTAATAAAGCTTGAAATCAGGTAACGTGATACCCCCAGCTTTATTTTTGTTTTTCAACATTTCCTTAGCGATTCAGGGTCTCTTCTGATTCCATACAAATTTTAGGATTATTTGCTCCAGCTCTTTGAAGAATATCGGTGGAATTTTGATCGGAATGGCATTAAAAGTGTATATTGCTCTAGGCAGTATAGACATTTTAACAATGTTTATTCTTCCGATCCAAGAGCATGGAATGGTCTTCCATATTTTTGTGTCTTCTTCAATTTCTTTCATGAGTGTTCTGTAGTTCCTCGAGTACAGATCCTTTACCTCTTTGGTTAGGTTTATTCCCAGGTATCTTATGGTTCTTGGTGCTATAGTAAATGGAATCGATTCTCTAATTTCCCTTTCTGTATTTTCATTGTTAGTGTATAAGAAAGCCACTTATTTGTGGAGCATAACAAATATCATGGAGGAGAAGGGGTGTTAGAGAGGAGAAGGGAGTTGGGATAAATTGGAAGGATAGGTGAATCACGAGAGACTATGGACTCTGAAAAACAATCTGAGGGGTTTGAAGTGGCGGGGGGTGGGAGGTTGGGGTACCAGGTGGTGGGTATTATAGAGGGCACGGATTGCATGGAGCACTGGGTGTGGTGAAAAAATAATGAATACTGTTTTTCTGAAAATAAATAAATTGAAAAAAAAAAAAAAAAGAGGTAAGGTGTGCGTGTGAGTGGAACATGGTAACAAATTAGGATTTTACTCCAGGTGAGACGGGACACTGGAAATACAATGTTAGAAATTACCAGCATATAGATAATATTTAGACAGGAGATCCACTTGGGAGTGAATAAACACAGAGAAAGAAGTCTGAGAATTGGGTACTAGGTAGGTCAGCATGGTTATTCCATTGTTATAAAATGTGGTAAATAATATATTACAATGTAATGTGTTATAAATAATAGAAATGTTATAAAATGCTTAAAACATTATAAATTTAATGAATTTCAATTATTGCAATATTCCCTTCCTCATTTCCTACGCTTGATAGGTAAGGGAAGGAGCCTGGCAATGTCCTCAGTCATGCTTTGAGGATAAGGAGACCACCACATAGAAGGGTGAGTGATTGCCTTCAAGTTAAACTGCTTTTAAATGAATAGCAGGGATCTGAAGCCAGAAACTCCACTTTCCAAACTTCTCTTCTCCTAATATGTGCTTATCTAATAGACTTCTAAAGACCTTGTTCAGAATCCTTTGCCCATTTGCTTTGGAAGACTCATTGCAGACTGCCACAAATCTTCTAGTAATGTGGTCTCAACTGTCTTTCTGCTGACCTAAGAAGTGAAGCAAAGAAGAGTATGACTAGAAGTCGCTGTCATTTGTTGAAAATCAACAATGAAGACTGGTGTGTTCTGTACTTCCGGTGGGGTGCGTGAGATTGCAATGCACTCTGAGAGTACCAAGCCTTCTGTAAGAAAACTGAAATCTCAAATGATTCCCTCTTCTTTCAGTGATTCTCTGGCTGCCCTTGAGTAATTCACTTAAGTTCTTCAATAATTAGTTTACTCTTTACCGAAATGGGCAGAGCAGCATAGTTGTTTCCAATGTTGAGATGGTATCAAAGAAAGCATTTTACTGATTGTTACTGTTACTGTGATGTGATTGTTAAGAATTCAAGCTTATACACATAACCAAAGGATGCTAATAAAAATAAGCTGTATAGACTGTGTCCTAAATTAAGCACATTTAAACATGTTCATATGAATAAGAAGATCTCACTTAGGAAAAAATTTATCTCACCTCTTATGGAAGATCTAAAATTTATTAGTAAAGCTCCTATTGACATAGCTCAAGCATACTTAATTGCACTTAACTTAATCTGCAGCCCCAATCACACTATTGGTGCTTAATGTATTAAAAGTCATGTTTTACCTTTGAGTCGTCTAAGTAGTTGTCCAAAATACATGTATTATTTTGATATAGATAGCAAGTAAAAAGTTCGCTTGGTAAGAGTGTTGATATAGAACATAATATAATGTGATCAGTACAAGAGAGAATGATTGATCAAATAATAAAATATAGAAATATCCATGGGATTTTTAAGTAGCAAGTTCAAATTATGACCAGATAAATAAATAAAAACCTCTCCATAACAAATACTTTTTTTCCTCAGTCCTAAAATTAATAAATAAATTCATAGGATGATCAATCAATCAATTATTCCTAATAACTTAACAGTTTTTAAACATGGTCTAAGGCCTTAATGTTTTTTGTTTTGTTTTGTTTTGTTTTGTTTTGTTTGTTACCCGTGAAAGAGTCTGCATTGTATAAATGCAGGTCTCAGTCCCCACAGGAAGATTTACATAGGGATCCATGCTGGAATAAAGACAGTCAGAAGGAAAGCAGCAAACACAAAGCAGTTTATTAAAGTGAAAGTACACTCTCAAGGTGGGAGAGGGACAAGTTCCAGAAGGTGGAACAGCCCCTAGGTTATTTTGGGATTGGGTATTTGTTACATCTCTCTGAGCTGGGAGGAACTGTGACACTTCAGTGGGGTCATCTCTAAGGAAGGCCCTTCCCATCATTTGGGGAACTCCTCCCACCAGTTGGGAGAGGGAATTTTTGACCCTACAAGATTTGTACTTGAATCTTATGGCAGCCATTCTCCAAGGGAAGGGAGAAGGTGCTGTATTTACAAGGCAAATGTATTATAATTAGTCTACTGGCTATCCTGGGGCAGAAGTGGAAGAGGGGAGCATAGGCTCCAAATCTGTGGCACTTGATCTGTCAGCAACAGGTTAAGATATTGTGCCACTGGGCCTTTAATGTGTAGCTTATTTATCACTGTCCTCACCTCCAGCTTAGTTCTCTATCATTCTTCTTCAAGGACCTGGGACTCCACCCCACCCAGAGGCATTTCTTCTACTGCTGAGGTCTAGTTTCTATCTAACAAGTTTTACAATCTCACTTGCATAACTCTGAAATGTAATATATATGTTGTAACTAAACGTAAAGCGCCTGTTTATATAAATGCATATAGTATTAGATATATGGTGATGTGTACTTTGTTCATTCTTTAGAATCTTTAGGAACATCTAGTCTCCCCCAGCTTTTGTAGGATTTAAAGGTGATCAGACATTTCCCCTTATCGTTATCTGAGATCATCACAAAGATGATCTTAAAAAAGCCAGGAGTCATGAAGTAATTTGTAGTTACCACTGTTGATTAAATCATTGAATCTTTAACCTATAAATATGCATTTACACTAGGGCAACATGGGAACTTTGCTTTTATAAATCACTAGTGGTAGTCCTGGTGAAAAAAAAATAAAGAAGTGACAGGCAGAGTAGAATCATGCCAGTCTATGAATGGTAAGAGGTATTATTTGTTTTGTTAGCTCTTTAAATGTCAGCAAAACAGTTCAGAAGTTTGGCTGGGCTGGAAAAATTCTAAACATGATCTAAATTTTAGGCAAACTATGTCAAACTCTAGTCAGTGTCACTCTTAGATATCTCTGCATTTATTTTAAACTGAGGCTTATTCTTTCTTAATTTGATTTTAAGAGGGGAGCTTTTTATGAGCACTGTAATTTCTACTTCTCAAAGTAAGATTAGCCTCAGAAGATGGCCAGTTAGGTTAATATCTGTTTATTTATATCAATCATCTCAAGAAAGAAAAATAGTTCACATGTATTTCATCATTACAAAAATGTTTGCTAAGGAGTCATATTTTAATTTAATTTAATTATATTTATTTTTATTTATATTTATTTATTTATTTGTTTGTTTGTTTATTATTTATTTTTTAATGTAGCTTCACACCCAGGGCCGAACCCAAGGTAGCTTGAACTCATGACCCTGAGATCAAGACCTGAGCTGAGATCAAGAGTCAGATGCTTAAATGTATATTAAGTATTTTAAAAACACTCGAATTAGATAATAAAGTTATGTTTAAAATTAATGTTTTAAGGGAGCATAAAGTAATGTTCCCCAAATTAAGACAATTTTAGTATACTTCTGAAACAGAAAAATGAAATTCAAATGAAATACCTCAGGAAAATATTTGATTATAAATAACAATTCTTTATTAATAAGCTTAGATTAGTTTGAAATATGGTTAATTTATGTTAGTGATTTTCCATTGCTTTTTCTAGATTTCATCTTTAAACTATCTCTGACAATGTTCATGAAGACAACAGATTGAAAACCTGAAAACAATCTATTTCTGTTTAATACAAATGCCAATACAAATATATATTCATTCATCATAAATATTTATGAGTGTATGTGCCAGTGCCAGGCACTCTGATAGGTGCTGAAGGTACGACAATGATCAGAACTGGCTCCAAGGCCATGGATATTGTCTGGATTTGTGCCCGTAAGCTTAATTTGCATTGGAATCCCATGGGGACCCTGATGAAATGCAGATGCTGATTAAGTAGGTCTGAGGTAGAGCCTGAGATTTTTTGATTCTGAGTAGATGTTGCTCGTCCTTGATCACATTTGGACAATAAAGGGTTAGAGAATTAAACATTTGCTTTAACAGTATTGCAACAAGCATTAGAACCAATGCAGTCATCCATATCTTCACCTTCCTGTAGGAAAGGAAGGGCTGGAAGAAATTTTGCTGGCAATAGCCCCTTTGAAAGTCAGAAGAAATGGTCTCCAAAGGTATCTTTTATATTAGAACCAGTTCATCTAAGTGTATTTTAATCTCTCCAAACATACCCAGTCATCGATATAGAACAAGGGCTAAACACATTGGTAATGGCTGGTAGTCACACAGTCAGCAGATAATTTGCTTCTGATATTTCATAGAACACTGCCTGTACTGGAGATGGGAAAAATGACATGATCTTTTGCTACATCTGCCTATTGACAGATGTGGACTGGTGTGAGTCCCACCTAAAACATTTAATAAAGTTTTTTTGTGACAGAATTTGGGTCTCTATTTGAAATTTCACTGAAATTTAATTTCAATAAAGTAGAATTTTCATAGGACCAAATGTCATCTATACTTTAAAGATGGATATGCTTGTAACCTATATATATATGTTTTAGTTGAACAAAAAATGTTTTGGAATTCTTGATTTCTGGGTAATGAAAAAAAAAAAGGAAACAATGATGTATTCCCATGCTGAGACTTTTCTCACAATTGTTTGTGAAAATAAAAACAAAAGCTCAGGCAGCACTCACATGACAGCCTTAACAGCAACAGAATTCACAGGGAAAATGTGCTTAGAAAGCAGCATAGTGGGCGTGCAGGTCTCCAATACCCACAGCATTCTAGCCCTCAGAATTCTAGCTGGGCCAGATACAGTAATGACTGACAGATTTTCAGGAGATTTGCTACCAGGTAGCTAAACATAACCACCATTGAAAATTAAATTATATAAACAGAATTACATTTCTTTAAAAGCAAAGGTAATAAATACACAAACTCAACTCTTCCTAGTCATCAACTAAGTTTTACTACTATCTTTGTTTTTGAGTTTTTTTTTATGCCTCTCATTTCTTCATGGTGAAATTACTATGTAATTGTGTGCCGTTTGTATCTGTCCCCCATTCCTTGTTCAGTGACATCATGTAGGCAACTGGAAGTCACTGGAGTTTGGAATATTTACACCATGGAAATTGGCACCACACATTCTAAGTCATACATGATCATACCCTGCCCCAGATCTCTCTGTTAGACATTTATAGGCATACCATTTGTCAGATGTCAGTTTGGAAGAAAGGACTTTAATTCTGGAGTGTGAAAACTTCGAACTACATGATTTGGGGAAAGACACTGGGGTTTGGGGCTGACTGCCAAGAAAGAATTCTTGAGGAATCTTTGGTACAAAAAGGTGGTTTTATTAAAGCATGGGGACAGGATCTGTGGACAGAAAGAGCTGTGCTGGGATCATGAGGAGTAGTTCCTTATATAATTTCAAGTTGGGAGGAGGTTAGAGACAGGTATTTTGGAACCCTTCAGTAAGTTGCCCTCTACAATTCAGCCATCTTTTAAAAAATCTATATCTATATATCTATATCTATCTATATATTTTCAAAGGAGATTTCAAAGTGGAGCAAACAAGCCTAGCTAAGAGTCTCTTGGAAAATAGCAACTAATCCCAGTTAACCTCGTTTCAATCCCTGTTTTGCACAGAGGACCTAAATGAGACCTGCCCTCAGTACCATTCCCCTGTATAAGTCTGCCCCCACGTTTGTCTTCCTTGGAACAGGAGTCAGGAATCTCTGTCTCCTGAGTTGCAATTCTCCTGAATTCCAATAAATAGCTGTTTGCTTGAAATTTTCATTGAATTCTTAACTGGTCAACACTTTTCACTTAAATAGGTAATATATGTTATATAGGGTGGTTAGTGTAATCAGGGAAGGGAGTCACTTTTCAGGATGTAACACATTAGAGATCCCTTCGAAAAGGCATGAATTTTAATGAAATTTATATAAATTTTAAAAGTTCTAATAGTACCTTTTATTTTAGATTTTTTTCTTGTGTACGTGTCCCAATATACAGAGAAATATGTACTAATATATCAAGTTTCTCTTTTTTTTTTTTTTTTGGTCATTTTATCTGTTCTTTTATCTCTCTTTTCATTATATTATCATAGATGTTTGCTTATCTGAAATTGTTAAAATGAACTTTTGGGGTACATTTCTGGCTTACCATTCTTACTCTATAACTTATTATGAATTACTATACAATCAATCTGTAAAATGAAGGTTACAGTGTAGGAAAAAACAATGTTTTTTTTTCTTAGAATGTATCAGCCTTAACCAATTTGCATGCATGAGCATTTTGATTCCTTTGAAAATAGAGAGCCACTGTTTGGTCCACAGAAACATCTTCTGTACTAGCAGAAGAAAACTGAGCTCATAACCCAACTCGCTCCTCATGTCTGGGAAACCATAAAATATGATGCAAATGTAAAACACAAATGTCACACTTATCACTGTTTATTAAGATGTAAGCTATTGAAAACTGCTAATATTTGAGATGAGTGTCTTGTCTAAAACTAAAAGCATTATCTTTAAGGATTTCTCTTATTCAGAAAAATAGTTTCAGGAAATCAAACTCCAGTTCTATTTACATTTCATTTCAGTTTTGAACTGCATTAGCATTAGCTCTTCTATTCATTCAGAGAAGTAACAAATTCTACCCAATAAGAATGTTAATTTTCTCATAGTGTTGCTAATATATATTTGCAGGAAAATGGCATTGGTATTTTTCTAATCACAAAAGGAAAGCCTGTAAAAGTACCAGCACTTATTTCCAAAGGAAGATGAAAACTGTATGCATTTGAGAGATCCACTGAATAATAATTCTTAAGGGGACAAGGTATTTAACTGTCTGTGGAACCTGTGTGAAATGACAATGTGGAAAGAGATGTGAAGAATGAACAGAGAGGAATAAAAGGTGATGCTAAGCATTATCTTTAAGGAAGGAAGGAGGAAGGGAAGAAAGTGTAAGAATAGGCTGGTTGCTTTAAGTAAATTTAAGCAAATTTAAGTAAGCAAATGTCTAGTTAAAAGAATCGATTTCTAATTGTTCAATAGGCATTTAGTGTCCGGCCTAATTCCCTTCCAGAGGAGTGGATGATTTAAATAGTAAAGCAGGATTTGGAATACTGAGGAGGAATCAGTGTAGCTCTCTCTACTTGCCTATTATTGATTTTCCTTCCTTATCAACCACTGATTAACTCTGTGACCGAGACACATTTTCTCTCTCTCTTTTCTTCTGGATGCTCTTATCAAGCTGTAGGTAAAATTATACCTGAAGAACATTTAAAAGTACAAAGTATCATGCAACTAGCAGGTGTAATATGAATATTAAGTATCATTAATAAAATCAAATGGTCATTTCTGATTTAGTAAGTTAACAAACGTTAGTGCCAGGATTCATGTCCTCTAAATTGCAGTCTACACTAATCTCTTCAAGCCGTGTGATCTTAGGCAAGTTTTTACCGTTTTATATTGTCATCTCTGAAGTGCTATCTTCCTAATGGATTTACAGGAACAAAGAAAAATTATGTTGTGAATGAGCTCCTAAATCCATGTGCTGTTAAACAAATACAGGAAGAGAAAATGTTTTTGTTGTTGTTTTATGGCTATGGTATACTTTAGAAACCAAATTGCCAATTTTCCTATGAAAATATAATCTTAGGAGAATAAAGTAAACGGAATGTAAAATGGTCACACATACCCAGCTAACAAGCCGATGCTTTCTTTGTTTATATCAAAATTCACCTGAAACGAGCCTCTTGTCTGTGAAAGCAATCTGCTCATGTTTCACTGAGAACAATTAAATCCAGAATGGAGAAGTTATCTGGCTGAGAACTCCCAGAGTGAGGGCTAGAACTCAGGACTCCCATCTTACAGTGGAAATATCTTTCCTACTGCATCACGATGCCTCTGTTATTTAGTACATAGATTAGCTGTCAAACAACAAAAAGTCTTTTGTCATATTAGGATTAGAGCAGCCACAACGTGGCTTGGAAGGAATCAGCCGACATAAGGTGGAATCATCTGTGAAGAGAAAGAGGTCATTATTGGCTATTTCTGTGAGGTGGCTTGAAAGGAGGAGGGGAAGAGTGTCACACTCTGCATGGATCCTTGAAGTTTTTCAGGATAACACTCCATTAACAATGACAAGTTGCCATCTGTTAGTGAACTCTTCCAGAAGAGAGCGAAAGCTCCCCAAGAACATTTTGCTACAGTCAAACTGATTCTCCAAATCCAGCCCTTGGTTTTGTTATATGTGCCAACAGATATCCATGGTCACTGGTAAACTTTCTCA
Organism: Mustela erminea; assembly: GCF_009829155.1. Classification (NCBI taxonomy): domain Eukaryota; kingdom Metazoa; phylum Chordata; class Mammalia; order Carnivora; family Mustelidae; genus Mustela; species Mustela erminea. The sequence goes on along the minus strand of NC_045628.1, from coordinate 50,670,705 downwards.
GTGAACTAGATAAGTGTCAGGGAATAAATTATAAGTATTTTTAAATTATAATTTGCTACTTGAAAGAGGCTGTCAATTCTTCTACTAAAAAAAAAAAAAAAAGCCACTTAAATTACATTGTAATAACTTTGACTGCAAGTTTATCGAGCAGTGCAGCTTCTTGGTTATTCTTTACCAAATTGTACATTTGTAGAAAGTGGTATGAGGCTGCACCTGGAAAAAAAATGAAACTGACCAGTTTATGCATTCACTTTAAATTGCATCTCTTGCCAACGACCTGATAAAGATGGGGGAAATACTGAACAGTAAATCTTGAGGACTTCTCCATTTCATGCATGCTAAATTTGATAAAAGTCAGAAAAGGCAACATTTTTACTTTAGCATATTGACAGTTTAGAAGACCTATAAATCTTTTAATAAATAATATCTTTACCTGTTTGCATGTAGTTCTCAACAACTAAGTGCATAGTATATTTATTATTTTTTTCAAAAAGATACAAAAGTCCAAAGTTTATAGAGATACGAAATAATAAAGGTTTATGTATGTTAAGAATGCATTTCACATTTAAAACACTAGTAGCTAGACAGCAAGAATAATAATATGACAATAAATGTACTCTTGGGCATATTGACAATATTGAATTTTATACAAGCCCAGGGCTCCTGGAAAACATCGAAGGTTAAGAAATCTCCCCCACACTTTTGTATTCAAGGAAACATGTTACTGAAAAGAACCATCCTCCCCATATGACTTAGACCAGACTAAAGGGCACCCCACTTGCTCACCCATAACCAGGGAGGGCAAACATAGCCTCCCCCACTTCCATTCTTTGTTTCATAAATGATTGGCTGAACTACTTGTTTCCAGTGATCACTTGAAACAAAATATTTGTTAGCTAAACTTTGGTTAAAATTTTTTCCTTTTTGGCATGATTCCTGACATTTTGCCCCCTAGTAAATTGAGCACCAAACAATGCCTCTTAAAATAGCATCACTTCTCCAACCACTGCCTCCGAAGTAGGCTGGCCTCAGGGTAAAACATTCTCTGACCTACTATCTCAGCAGAGACCACCATATCACCTGTCCTCTCACTTGTACACACCCTGATCTTTCTGGCTTTTTTTACTCCTCCCTATGAAAGAAACATTTTTAGCCTCGCCCTTGAGATGCCTGCAGATCTTCTGGTCCAAGTCCTTCTCCCAACCGCAGTGGTCCCTCTGTCCTGTCCTCGCAATGTCCCTTACCCTGCCCCAAGATGATGCTTTTCATGAAGTCTTCCCTGCTGAGTCGGAATTCGTTTTTCATTTGACAATAAAAGGCAATGAGTATGAACTGCTTTGGATAGGCTTGGACAGTGACACTTTGATGTCCTTGGCTAGAAAGACTGGAAAAACTGTTAGCCAAGATGGTTTTCAAATTTCAAACATTTTCATTTCTCTATTATTCTAGTGGTAACACCTTTTCTGTAACTTTTTTGTCTTTCTTTATGAAGGAATAATCAAGGTTTCACCTATGATGTAGTACCTGTTTAATTTTTAACAAATACCCATAAAGAATAGGGGGGAAAAGGTCATTTCTATGAGTTAAATTTACAGCAGATGATGCACCCATGTGTGATTTTTTGAAATCACACATTTTAATACTTCATATAATTTCTTTGAATTAAAAAAAGAAACAAATACAAAAAATA